>NC_068995.1:7545217-7546667 GCF_001194135.2 Octopus bimaculoides | reverse complement strand
AATAGCCAAAGTTTCCTCAATACTAACAGCTGAATGAAAAGAAAAAAAAAATGGAAAATGTAATCTTTTTCCATTTGCGAATGGGGAAAAAGCGATGTTATGCTCACAGTTGGAATTCATTTGATTATACTGTGCTCTAACAGGGTAACAAGCCTGGGGTTAAACACCACCACCTCTTTCTGAGAGAAGTAAACAGATCTAGCCAGAGCTTAGTAGCTGCTGTTCCGCATTATTTATTACTAATAGCGCACGTGTGGTAGTAGTAGTAGTAGTAGTAGTAGTAGTAGTAGTAGTAGTAGTAGTAGTAGTCGTAATAGTAGTGCGTTTGTCTTGTATTTGAAACGCCTTAGTTCAAACCTCAACCTCTCCAAGATTTTTCATTCTAAGATTTAGGTTTTTTTTATTTTAATGCAAAAATAAAGAGGTTCCAAATGTAAATTAGGCGGTGAGCTGGCAGAATTGTTAGCACGCTGGAAAAAAATGCTTAGCGGCATTTCGTCCGTCTTCAAGTCTTGAGTTCAAAATCTGCCTAGGTCGACTTTGCCTTTCATCTTTTCGGGATCGATAAAATAAGTGTCAGTTGAGCACATAGTCTCCCACAGAAAATGTCTTGTGTATTTTCCTTTAATTCACACGGTAGTAAAATAAGAGCTACAAATAATTTCTTGCTATTGAGACACGTGGTTAGGCAGATTTTTTACAAAGTGCTTTGTGTCACCAAGGCGTTTTAAGGCTCTGCGCACATGGTTTGTCCCATTCGGAAAACAGGACGATTGTACATGCGAAGACTCAGAAAAAAACCAGAAGGTACATGCAAAAAGTGGAATGGGAGTTTCGTCCCCTTTGACCATTGGAATCATAATTAAGCTGGCTGGGTAGAATAATTCAACATAGAGGAGCCCAAAGACTGCAAGTCTTCTGCTCAGTCCAGAGAGGGTGGTGTCCTCCAGATCGACAAAAGAAATTTGTCCATATGCTTGCATTTGCTGAACATTTCGGATCTGGAAGTACAATTGTATGGTCAAATACTTGGATCTAAAATTAACGAGCCATCTTTCAGCTACGCATGAGTTGCATCTCTTAGATTCGCTTGCTTTTGGCACGGATTTATCCTTGATTTTGCACTTCATTGTATGTAACGCAGAGTCGATCGTCATATCCCATACGTGGCAAGGCTACTTAGCAGCTTTACTTATATGTATATGTGTGTGTGATTATGTATGTGTGCGTTCAATATACACATAATTTTTCACGTCTAGCCGTATAGCCATTTCCGTTTGTTTTCCTTTCTTGTTTTCTCTCCGCCACTACATTCCTCCATGGTACAAGTTTAATTTATGTATACAAATTTAATTTGTATACATATATATATATTATTCATAGTATTATCTAACTGGACACCACGCATCCATTTCCATGTAAGTTTATATATATATATATATATATATAT
>NC_068995.1:7542290-7543613 GCF_001194135.2 Octopus bimaculoides | reverse complement strand
TGGAGTCACTCGCCATTAATATTCTTGTTTAAGATTTATAAATACTATAAAGAAGCCCGTCATATATATGTATATATATATATGTATGTGTGTGTATATGTTTGTGTGTCTGTGTTTGTCCCCCCAGCTTCGCTTGACGACCGATGCTGGTGTGTTTGCGTCCCCGTAACTTGGCGGTTCGGCAAAAAGAGACTGATAGAATAAGTACTAGGCTTACAAAGAATAAGTCCTGGGGTCGAGTTGCTCGACTAAAGGCGGTGCCCCAGCATGGCCGTAGTCAAATGACTGAAACAAGTAAAAGAGCAAAAGAGAGAGTAAAGAGTATATATACACTCATATGTCTTTTAAATTTGTTTCTATCGTCAGGCAATGTGGTTGACAAACACAGATACAAAAACATAAACATACATATATATATGCGTATGTATGTATGCATGGATACATGCATGTGTGTATGTATGTATGTATGTATGTATGCATGTGTATATCACACCCACCCACACACGTATTACTGTATATAGAAATCCCCGAGTACCGATGTATGCACAGGAGATCGAATGTCTCTTCAGTTACACAACATATGCATATGTATATGTGTGTTACGATGCATTTGCGTATTTGTAACTGTCTGCAGACGTGTCTATGTACATGTGTGTATGTATATGTGTCTATATGTCAACTGAAATCCTTTCTGTGTGAGTGTGTGCATGAGTGTATGTGTGTGGTTGAGGTTTCGGCTCGTAGTGAAAATTAGAAATTCAATAATTTACTATATTAGAAATAAAGAGACAGCTGCAGTCAAAATAAGACATTCATAACAGAATATAATGTCCCTGGATACTAGTCGAGAGCTACAGAAGGAGAAGGAATACAGTGGTGTTAGATGTGTAGAAAGAGATATAGAAATACAGGCAGGTTGGTAAGTGCCTACAAATAGGCATACAGAACTATATATGCACATATACGAACATAATTGCACCCTGGCACAGAGAGGCATAGTTATCTCTGGATATATAATTTTGATGAAGTGCAAATGTGCATGTACATATGTGTATTTGCCTGTGTGAATGTGCTTGCGCGTTAGAAGTTGTATATGCATACACAAATATACATAGACAGAGAAAAGGAAATTGTCCCTTGTTTTTGAAAACCATGGAAATATTTTTTTAAAAAATTTTCACTTAATTTTTCCACAATTGAATTGTTTTTCAGATATTACTCTGAGTTGAAAAGTCGCAAAGATTGAAACCGGTACTAAAATGTTCATCTTGACAAAATTACTTTAGCATTTTCTACCTTGTCTTATTTTCCTAATATATATAC
>NC_068995.1:7537016-7537544 GCF_001194135.2 Octopus bimaculoides | reverse complement strand
ATATATATATATATATATATATATACATACAGAGTTATTCAAAATGAATGAAGCGATTTCATTGCGCAATATTTTAATAAGGAAAGGCAATAGAAAACTCCAGCTAAGTCACAAGTATTTACTTAGAATCAACTTTTATTTCCTGTCTTACAAATGTTCAACGTGGCCACCACCTGCAGCTTGTGCAACATCAGTGTGATAAGAGAATTCCTCCCAGACGTATGTCTGCTTGAGCCTGCGAGATCCCCAGACAGCGATCAACTCAGTTGATCGTGATATGCTGATACACGTCTGGGAGGAAATTTCTTATCGTATTGATGTTAAAGGTGGTGGCCATATTGAACACTTGTAAGACAGGCAATAAAAGTTGATTGTGAGTAAATACTTGTGACTTAGCTGGAGGTTTCTATTGCTTTTCCTTATCATAATATTGTGTAATGAAATCGGTTCATTCTATTTGAATAACGCTGTATATATGGATCAGGTCCTTTGAAACTTTAAGTGTGTGTGTGTGTGTGTGTGTGTGTG
>NC_068995.1:7534046-7536135 GCF_001194135.2 Octopus bimaculoides | reverse complement strand
TATATATTCATAGAAAATTTTAATTCAAAATCACCATAAACAGTATTAATCTTATCATCTGTATCTAAACTTTAATATAATTAATGATTTACCAAATAAGACGCGAAAATGAAAAAAAAAAAAACGAAATTATAATTAATTCCATATCATCTTGTCTTGTATAATTTATGAAGACAGAAATTAAGTTAATCATATTTAGTGATATGAAATATATTTAGTATCTCTTTAAAGAAAACGAAATTGATTTTGATTATTAATTTTATTGTTTTTGCCGCAAGGAATTCAAATTCTTTTCATCAATCGATATTTGCATTTTATATGTAAAAGGCCGGAGGACAAAACCGTTTTCAATATTATGTATAAAATTTTCATAAAAAATATTAAAATATAGGTACCGCACAAAATATGTTACTGTCTGTAGCTACATAAGCGGCAAAGTTATGTCTACATTCGTTTATATACATTTACGAGTTATGTCGAGCTAACAATTCCAAAACAGGATCAAATAGTGCTATATTACCAAAATGAAATAGATCGAGATGTTTATATTTTGAACTTGTGGAAGGCACACTAGGTGTCGAAATATTGTTCATTCGATAGCATTCGCACTCTTCTTATTGTTTCTATTATTAATAATAATAATAATAATAATAATAATAATAATAATAATAATAATAATAATGATAATAATAATAATAATACTGTGTTTAAAATTTTGGCACAAGGCCAGCAATTTCGAGGGAAGGTTAAGTCAATTACATCGACCCTAGTGTTCGACTTGTACGCATTTTGTCTGCGTAGCATTTTGTCCGGTGCGGTATCGACTGTGCCATTTCGATGCCTTAATAATGGTTTCGAATTTTGGCACAAGGCCAGCAGTTCTTTGGCTGAAGGATAAGTCGCTTACACATATTCCAGTGCTCAAATGACACTTATTCTATCGACACTGAAATAATAACAGGTGAAGTCGACTTCAGCGCAATTTGAAATCAGAACGTAATTGCCGGTGAGTATTTTATCAAGCATGGTGACAATTCTGGCAGCTGACCACCTTTCGCCGCTTTCCACCGCCTTAATAATACTTTCTATTATAGGCACAAGGCCTGAAATTTCGGAGAGGGGTCTAGTCGATTACAACGTCCCTTTTGATCACGAAAGGATGAAAGGCAAAGTGGACCTCGGCGAAATTTGAACTCAGAACGTAAAGACGGACGAAATGCTGCTAAGCAGTTTGTCCGGCGGACTAACAATTATGCCAGCTCGCCGCTTTTCACCGACTTAATAATCCTTTCTGTTAGAGACATACGACCTGAAATTTAGGGGAAGGGGGGTCGATTACATCGATCCCAGTGTTTCACTGGTACTTATCTTATCGACCCCGAAAGTATGAGAGGCAAAGACGCCCTCGGCGGAATCTGTACTCAGAACGTAGTGACGGGCGAAATACCGCTAAGCATTTCGTCCAGCGAATTAACGATTCTGTCAGCTCGCCCCCTTTCACCGCCTTAACCATAACAACACCAACAAAGGAAGAACAATCATAAAAATATGTATAATGAGATGCATGCGTCATTTATATTATTTGATTAAAACTGTGCGCAGTCTAATCGATGTCAATCACTTCAAAATAAGATATGTCTAAGATACATCTCTCACCGTTCATTCTTACCATTCCGCTATGCTATTACTAATCCGCCCACTCTTAGTTAATATTGCTAATCCATCAGCATTTTCAATCTGCCACACCAGCAACATTGCTCTACGTTGTTTCTAATTCATTAAATTTCTGTATTCTCCAAGAACCTTATCTAATTCAGTCCCCGAAGGATACTCTTGAATAATGTTAACCGCACGTAAAACTTCGGTGTGAGAAACTAATCTGGTTTACCAACGGAGAATTTTAAGAGACGCTACACAGTTGGGACAAAAGTGTTTCATGTGTATATGCGATCTTCCACCTCGAAAACGCACGCAAATACTTTATAAGTGTGTGTGGGTGTGTGTGTGTGGGTGTGTGTGTGTGCATGTGCGTTTGTGTGTGTGCGTGTGCATATGCGCGCGTGTTTGAACGTTTGTGTGTATGTATATA
>NC_068995.1:7532135-7533845 GCF_001194135.2 Octopus bimaculoides | reverse complement strand
TATATATATACCAAGTCCACCCACAAGGCTTTGGTCGGCCCGAGGCTATAGTAGAAGACATTTGCCCAAGGTGCCACGCAGTGAGAATGAACCCGGAACCATGTGGTTGGTAAGCAAGCTACTTACCACACAGCCACTCCTGCGCCTAATATTTATATATATATATATATACGATGGGCTTCTTTCAATTTCCGACTAAGTTACCACTCACATGGCTTCGGTCCACCAGAGGCTATAGTAGAAGACACTTGTCCCAGGCGCCACGTATTTGTGTATACTGTAAATATACAGTGCAACAAATCTCCCTGAGGTCAGAATCTCTGTAATCGATCCCCGAAGCGCTGAGACTAGTCAAGGCAATTTCATTTTGGTCGTTACAGAGAGAAAAATCTTGTAATCAAACAATAGAATCTACTTTCTATCGCACGGCCAATAATTTGTTTTACTAAAACATCTGCATGCGCGCGCGCACACACACACACACACACACACACATACACACTCACACATAGGCACGTATATCTCTAACTCAACTAAATTGATTTGTACTTATTTCTGACACCTAGATAAATTGGTAAATGGATTTTTCTCTGAGTCCAAAACATTTTATTTACAAGCTTTTAATGACAGCTAGATTAACTGATCTGTTGAATAATGTCTGAGTCTAAAACATTTTATTTACAATCGTTTAATGCCAGCTAGATTAACTGATCTGTGGAGTAATGGCCGAGACAGAAACATATTGATCTAATACATTCTTCTGACTTCTAGATAGAATAACTGACAGACTGTGATCTGAGACAGAACCACATTGACTTGTTACCTATTATTGTCAGCTTGGAGAATTTGACTCGTGTAATATGAACTGAGATAGAAGCACAAAGAGCAAGTACATTTTTCTAGTACCTAGGTAATCTAACTGGTGGACTGTGCTCAGTGAGAGAACCACCTTGAACAGGGTCCTGCTTTTCATATCTAAGGAACAATGTGAATATAGATAAAGGATTAGGGAACTACCTACAGCCTGGTTCAACTGATAATTCATAACAGACATGTTCTCCAATCTTTTAATCAGCTTGGCTATTCATTTGTGTATGGATTTATATGTAGATGTCGGTAAAATCGAAGGTAAAAAGTGAACGAACGAGCAAAAGACGGACGGATCGAGGTAGAGAGAGAGCGAGATGGGGTGGGGATTAATAATTATTGAACAAGTAAATTTTAGCCTCCGTAAGAAGAAAAAAGCGAATGAAAAGCTAATACAGCTTGTGCTGACCTTTGGTTTATGTAATTCTACTCGAGACCTTTCTGTATCACTTTAAAGCTACTGGAAGTGAGGTATGATTTAATGGTGTATGACCTTATCAATATTGAAAGCGCATGGCTAAGTGGTTTAAGCGTCGGGCTCGCAATCATAAGGCAGTGAGTTCGATTCCCGGATCGGGCTGTGGGTTTTGTACTTGAGCAAGACACTACTTTTCACGTTGCTCCAGTTCACAAGCATGTGGTTTTGAAGCAAGCCTCTTACCACATAGCCACAACTGCGCCTATACATACACACTCATTTGTTCTTTTATTCATTTATTTGTGTCAGTCACTAGATTGTGGCCATACTGGGGCACCGCCTTGAAGAATTTTTAGCCGAATAAATCGATCCTAGACTAGAAATCTCTGTCAAGCCTGGTACTATATATATATATATATATATAT
>NC_068995.1:7528782-7531247 GCF_001194135.2 Octopus bimaculoides | reverse complement strand
TATATATATATATATATATGGATGGATGGATGAATGGATGAATGGACGGATGTATGCTTCAGTGTTCACATGTGGAAGAATAACAAACTGTTTTTAGTTGTTTGTTTTTTTTTAGTTTAGACGCAATAGTACATTTAAAGGTTGATGCAAATATTTTGCAGCGTTGCAATGCAGATGAAAGATACTTAGGAATAAGATATGCACGCGCGTAAGCAATAGTTTTTCTTTTAATGTTTTTTTGTTGGGTTTTTTTTTGTCATTTGGTTTTGTTTATTTCTCTCACTTTATAAGAAAACAGAATTTTCTGAATATTTGAATCAACACAAAAATTGATTTGTGCCAAAGTAAACTAGAGATTAAAAAAAAATATTGAACCTCATTATATTGAGAGCATATTTTTGGTAAAAATAGACCTTTGCTACTATACATACAAATATGGGCTAGTGGTTAGTATACGGCACTCATGATCGCTAGATTGTGCGTTCGCTTTCCGGACTAAGCGTTGCGTTGTTTTCTGGAAAAAAAACTTACATTTCACGTTGTTCCAGGCCATTCAGGTGTAAATGGGAAACCATGCGACGGAGAAGCCTTCCGGCCAGAGGAAATGCTCCAGAGCTAAAACGATACAAAGTGCATTGTGACCAGCGATGTGTAAAATCATCCGATAGTCCTGTCGATCAGGTGATCACATGATATATATATATATATGAGATTACATGCACACACACAAATGTACAGACATACATAAACACACAGAGGTATACACACCGATGCAGTAACGTGTGTGCTAAAACAGAGCATCATCCTGGTCCCCTTAAACTCAAGTAATAGTAAACCCCATCAGATCTTGCTTCTTAAATAAGCGTGTCATGATCCCTAACGTAATTCTAATTATAAACCCTAAAACCTTAGAGAAGGTGTAACATTCCCAGCAATATCCTTGATCCTAGGACCGATCTATCGGTACCAGAATTGGTCTTTGGCTTAAAAATACAGAATGGATCACATCTGAATTTTAATAAGGTATAATACGTTATTTGACAGGTTAACATAATGAATATTAGGTCTGTGTTGCAGAAGGTGGCTTTTGCGCGAGGATCAATTAATCAAAAAGGTTTACATTATATGAGTAAGACTAAAAGATTAGATTTACCCTTCGTTAGGGCCATTGAACTTAATGATGTCCTCTATAATTATTAAAGTTAATTACTCAACTACGAAATTTTGACAGTGTTCTCTCTCTCTCTCTCTCTCTTCTGTCTCTCTCTATCTATTTTACTTTGAACCCTCTCTCTTTCCTTCTCTCTCTGTCTCTGGCTCTTTTCTCTGTCTACCTGTCTCTCTATTTCTTTCTCTCTCTTTATCTCTCTCTCACCTTTCCTCTCTCTCCCCTCTCTCTCCTTCTTACTTTGATCCTCTCTCTCCCCTCTCTCTCTTTCTTACTTTGATCCTCTCTCTCCTTCCTTCTCTCTCTGGCTCTACCTGTCTGTCTGCCTGCGTGTCTCTCTATTTCTTTCGCACTCTCTCTCTCACCCTCTCTCTATGTCTCCCCCTCCTCACCCTCTCTCTATGTCTCCCCCTCCTCACCCTCTCTTCTCTCTGTCCCTTTCTTACTTTGATCCTCTCTCTCCTTCCTTCTCTCTCTAGCTCTGCCTGTCTTTGCTTGTATCTCTATTTCTTTCGCTCTCTCTCTCTCTCTCTCACTCTGTCTCTGTCACCGCCCCTCTCTCTCTCTCTCTCTCTCTCTCTCCCTCTCTTTCTCTCTCTCTCTAACTTACTTGACAGATGATTGATGTTCATAATTTCAGTTTGACCGGTGAATAATAAGAAAATGGATATCACATCTCATTAAAAGAATAGATATCCGTTGTAAACAAAGATGTGAGTGTAAATGAAGGAAACTGAGCCAGGAAGTTCACAAAGTATTAACTGTGAAGGCAATTAGTAAATTCCAGCGTAGATTTCACTTGAAAATGGTCGCCATTACAGAAGCATGTATCAAGGTCATTACACATGTTACTCTTTCCCCTTTTTCTTTCATATTGGACTGAGGAGTGGCGAGTCGATGGTGAGGGGCTGGGTAATGAACAAGTGCAAGACAGAATAAACAGAGGATACAATAGATGTTCGTAACTTTACTGATGAAAGATGAAAGGAAAATAATTGTTGTTGTTATTGATGATGTTAATGGTTTTTATTTTTATTGTTGTTTGTTTTGTGTTGTTGTTTTCTTGTAGCACGGAGGAATGGCTGCGTGGCCAAGAAGATAGCTTTGTATTGTCGTGGTCCTGGCTTTAATCCAATCACTTCACAGCGTCTTCGGCGAGTCTTATCTTACATAGATTTGAAACGAACAATGTCTTGTAAGTGAAAGTTGGATGTCGAAATTGTGCGGAAGTGCGTCTCGTTTTGTGTGTATACACTCAAACACACGCACACACACACACACACACACGCAGACGCAC
>NC_068995.1:7527972-7528666 GCF_001194135.2 Octopus bimaculoides | reverse complement strand
ATATATATATATATCAATCTCTCTCTCTCTCTCTCTCTCGCTCTCTGTATAAATATATACTTATGTGTGTGACTCTGTGTGTGTTCGTGTGTGCGTGATTGTGTGTCGCGTGCACGTGTATGTGCGTGTGTTTGTATGCAAGTTGACAAGTCGCACTTCCGCACAGTTTCTGACAACCGAATTATTTATATGTGGTCATATCAACAGAAAAGTACACTGAACTAGCCGCAGGGGGTTGGTGGAAAGTTCAACGTTTCGAGGAGAATCGATCTTCAGAAAAAAGTTGAAAGGAGACAGATTAAAGAGTGTCTGCAGAGTTTTACAACTTCTAACTCCGATATCAGTTTCAAATCTTGGTACTAGGCCACCGAGTTTCGGAGAAAGAGTAAATCTATCACAGAGACCCCAGTGCTTAATTAGTACTTATTCTATTGACCTCGAACAGATGAAGGACAAAATCCTATTCGGCACATTTTAAACTCAAAACGTAAAGACAGATTAAAATCCGCTAAACATGCTAACGATTCTGCCTGTTCCTTCCCTTAATTCTAACTTAGATAGTAGGAAATAATTCTAATAACTCCGACCCAAAACGCCACCAGTCTCTCTGGGGATTGATTGCATATATGCGCACATACACACAAACATACACTCTCATACGCGCGTGCACAAATGCACACACACACACACACAC
>NC_068995.1:7525583-7527674 GCF_001194135.2 Octopus bimaculoides | reverse complement strand
TATATATATATATATATTTATACATATATAATATATACTGTATGAATAATTAGATGTACGATTATTATTTTATGAGTTAAGATCTCCATGTATATTGTTATTATTCAGCCAGCTTCCACTGTGTTGGTTTGTTGCCCACTGTACTAAACGGTTATGAAATAAAGACCAACGTGTGTAATGAAAACTTGACATAAGCCCGAATAGAAATTATGTGTTATTAGATCTCTGTAATGAAATGCAGTAAAGTGTTCCCCTTTGTAGTTATACGTCCAACATACAATGGAACATACAATGGAACATACAATGTACATAAGAACTAATAATTCAATTTATGTTTGTGTTTACCTTAATTTCCCACTGCACATATAATATATAACTGCGTATATATATACACACACATAGGTTTATTGATAGATAGATAGATAGATAGATAGATAGATAGTTAGATAGATAGATAGATAGATAGATAGATAGATAGATAGATAGATAGATAGATAGATAGATAGATAGAAATGGATATACATGTGTATTTACTTACGTGTATGATTGTTTGTGAGCATGCATAAAGCAGAGGAGATTATAATGGAAAGAAGGAAAAAGACAATTCGTATTATATGAAATTAGATGTCTTCCACACATGCAAAAGACGTCAAAGGTATTGCGTTTTGGGGCTTGAAAAATTGTGTAAAATCGAGAAAGATTAATGCTTATTGCTGGAAATATTGACGAAATCGGTGATACAATAAGAGATTTCAATATGGAACAGAAAAACGATAAATCAAATAGCTACATGGCCAATTCATGCAACAAACCGAAGATTTAGAAAGTGAAAAACACTGATTGTGGCCGACAGATGGACATTTAAAACCAGGAAAAGTATGGAACAAGCAATGAAATCGAATTCAGTACAGCTGAAATAAAGTGTTTCAGAGAGAACGCAGAATGTGTGGGAAAGTGGAAAAAAGTGTGAGTCATCTCTTAAAGCGTGGACAGAAAATACGTAGATAAAATTATGTCGGAAAGAGTTGCTTTTAAATGCCAGAAAAGTAGTATGGATACATGCAAGGAACTGCCTAAGTGAATGATAATTACAAGATGAGCTTTCTTTATAAAAATCTATCATACTTTTGAAATAATGAAATTGGATATGATCGTGGAATGAAAAGAACGAGTGTAAGGTCATAACCTTTGCAAGCTTATATGACATTAGAGTGGGCGAATTGTGAGGTTGTATCTTGAGTCGAAATAATTGTCGAAAACAGAAGGGATAAATTATTCCTTTGGTAACTAGTACACCTGGTACCACACCCAAACTACTACACCCAAGTGATTCTTCAAAAGGGGTGCTTCTTAGTAACAGGCAAGATCATCTGAAGGGTTTAGGGGATTTGATGACACATTGAAATCATGTGGACACAGGGAGTAACCCGCTACCCATATAAATTCTACCAGGAAAAAGGCCAATCTTGACGCATTAGGATATAAGCACTACTACTACTACTACTACTACTACTACTACTACTGCTGCTGCTGCTGCTGCTGCCGCTGCTGCTGCTACTACTACTACTACTAACTACTACTACTACTACTACTACTGATAATAATAATAATAATAATAATAATAATAATAATAATAATAATAACAATAATAATAATAATGATGATAATAATAATAATCGTCAATACCGCAGCCATCCCCACCACCATCACCTTCACTACCGTCGCCATCACTACCACCACCATCGCCACCGCCGCCACCTCCACCGCCATCACCCCCAGCAGCAGCAGCAGTAGCATTATTAACGGCAGGTGCAACAACCTTATCAACATTTCCTACTCTATCACGAATCACTTCCATTCATCATATTCATTGGTATTAATTATCACCAGGAAAACATTCCATCACCATCGTCATTATCGCTTTCTTTTCTTTCACCATCGACACCTCCACCACCGTCCCCGCTGCCATTATTGTTGTTACAATCAACACTTTAATTTTTGTGGTTATTATTATGTTCAACAATTATCGTTACTATTAGAATCATTATCAACTTCGTCTGCATTATCATCTCGAACATAACCCCCCCCCCC
>NC_068995.1:7524770-7525537 GCF_001194135.2 Octopus bimaculoides | reverse complement strand
CCATCAAAATTATTATTATTATTATTATTATTATTACCAACATCGTCGCATCGGCATCATGATTACCATCATACAAGAGGATGCTTGGAAGTTCCTGGGTCTGGGGCAAAAGAAAATACAGGAAGATTTGTTAATTATGATTTTATTCCTCATATTCCCCTCTCAGATTCATATACTTTTTGCAGCGGTCCTTCAGTTTTTCTAAGCCCTGTAAAAAGAACTCGGAAGTTGGCCCTCAAACCCTTTCGCAACACCCTTAAGGCCAGGAAATTTTTAGCACCCCCTCGTAGTGATGATCATCTTCGTCGTTTTGAATGTTATCGTTAAGATCAACTTCACAGCCGCCGCATCTCTGCCATCACCACCATCACCAAAACCACCTCCACTACTACTGCTACTACTATAACCCCCATCCCCACTGAATAAAATAATCCCCACCACTACAATAACCACCACTGCAACCATCACCACAGCGACCACCCCCCACAACCACTACAGTCACCACAATTCTACAACCACCTCCACCACGGCAACCGCAACCAGCAAATCATCCTGCTTCACTACTACAACCACCACCACCACAAAAATAAAATCACTTCCACTACTACAGCCACCAATACTACGACCGCCGCCACTGTAGCCACAAATACCACTACGACTACAACCACTACCACCAAAAGCAAGTCTACAACAATCACTGCTGCTACAACCACCACCACCACAAAAATAAAATCACTTCCACTACTACAGCCACCAATACTACGACC
>NC_068995.1:7522714-7524659 GCF_001194135.2 Octopus bimaculoides | reverse complement strand
GTAATACTAACACTACCACCGCCATCAGCACAAGCAGGCACACACCACTACTATTACAACAGTTATTATCGCCGCGAACATTCACACCTGCCATATTTTTCTTCCAAAACAGTTACACTATATTCACTGACATTTATCTAAATCCACCTGGGTACCCTCCCCTTGCTCTCTCTCTATTCTCTCTCTCTCTCTCTCTCTATCTCTCTCTCTCTCTCTCTCTCTCTCTCTCGCTCTCTCTCTCTCTCTCTCGCTCTCTCTGACTTTTTATACTTCTATATATCTAGTTTTATCTTATCCGTTTAATTATATTTTTTTTCGACATAACTCTGCAGAGATTCCACCAGAGTTAACAATGTTAAGTAAATGTAAGACAGAAGAGTTGTATTGCGCCCCAAGGGAGCAATACTTTCAAAAGAAAACCACTGAGCCATTATTGGTTTTGTGTAAGCGATTCCAATGCCTTTCTAATATATCAATGTATTTTGACAGCAAGGAGAACAAACATACGAACGAAATAAACCAAAATCGTTAAATAAAGACAAGCGAAATGAAGCATACCAGTTGATCAAATGCAAATCAACGAAATTTCGTAGCTGAATCGATGTGTAATGGTCGCTCAGAATTGGGTCTCTAAGCTTATTTTCGTACCATTTGTACCAGGCGTGGGTGAGTGGTAATAAGTGTGTTTCTCAACCACATGGTTGAGTAATAATGGTTTCAAATTTTGGGTCAAAGCCATTGGGTGGCTGATATTACCACGCAGGCCACGACAGACAAAGTAGGATGTAGTTGAAGCTGAGAATTTGGGATTACGAACACTATATTTATATGTCACCTGACGAAACACAAGTAGATCTCATAATGCAGGGAAATGGTTACATAACCAAATACCTGCGAGCGTCGAGAGCTACATTGCATAGAAACGATTGTAGTGATTACAAATAAATGTCCAACTGTACTCCTTCCCGTTGACTCCAACTTATTCACACACACACACACACACACACACACACACACACACACACATATATATATATATATATATATATATATATATATAAAGATAAATACTTATTAAATTTACTCTGAAAGAAGACTTTGTCCGAAATTTAGGATATTCCACTCTTCCACGGCAATTTTATTGTACACTTTCTACTTCCTAAATTAAAACAGCTTCTATTACATTTGAGAGAAAGAGGAGACGTCAGAGAAAACAATAGAGGTCACGTGACTAAAACTATCAACTGGTAACAGACAATATGAACGAACGTAATCGACATCACTATCAACTACGTTACCATTCACATGACAAATTAGAAAGTGATCCACATCCTTAAACAACCATTCAACAATTCCGTTTCATTACTTTATATATCAACCACTGAAGTTCACCATAAATAACTGATCTTGTTTAATCATTCATTGCGCTTAATTACATATACATTAGATTATTTCTTTAGGACATCCCTTTTAACGTCTCCAAGGGATTATAATATTTAAAAGCCATGATTTAAATGTTTCTCTTCAATCTTGTAGCTTACGCTTATTCACTTTTAGTACCACGTCCATATCATGCTAAGCGTCACGCTCAAACGCTATGTAGTAAGAGAATTTTTGTTTTGTTTTGTTAAATATGCGATACATTATAATTTATGAATATCTTTATTTCAGAATCTTTGTAATTTTATCGATATTAAAATTTCTAATTAAAGTTTTAATTACAAAAATAAATTAAACGCACTCAAAACGAGGAAACTTTTTACTTAACCTCATTGAAATTCGAAAATTACTTATTTCGATCTTGTATCGATTTATGACTCGTCCAAATCGTAAATAATTAATGAATATTGATCAAATCGAGGCAAAACTAATTTTTAAAATTAAAATAAGGAGACAAAAATTTAATATCTTTGATATAAAAAATAGAAAAATAGATTTATTTTCA
>NC_068995.1:7512173-7513209 GCF_001194135.2 Octopus bimaculoides | reverse complement strand
ATATATATATATATATATATATATATATATATATACGTGTCCTATATTTACCATTGTAATGATTCCATATTTGGCAACACTTCCTTTGCCCATTCCTGTTCAGATTTTATTTTACATGTGTAATTATGCCAACCCTAATTTTTTTTTATATGTATCCATAATTTTATTATACATTTTATTCATAACTTCCGAATTTATTCGTCCTAACCATTTAGATTATCTCCCTTCCTACACTGTCATCCATGTTGTTTGGATAAATTCCCAGTTCTTACATACAAGGAGTATATACATTTTAGAAAGACATTTCCTCTACCCGCACAACAACGAACACGATTAATACTTCCATCATATCTAGTAATTCAATAATGTATATGTGTGGGTATGTCTGTGGGGAGGTGGGATTTGTGTGCGCGCGCGTGGGCGTGTGTGTAGATTTGTGTATTTGTAGGAGTATCTTCAAAAAGCCTTCTGAAGAAACGTAATCACGGAGAGTATTTTAAACCAAAAGAACATGTATACGCAGGTGTGGTTGTGCGACAAGAAGCCTTGTGAGTGAATTTTTGTAGACGGAAGCTGAAAGAAGTCCACCCAAAGCCTTCTGAGTGGATTTCGTTGATGGAAACCGAAAGAAGCCCCTCGTAAATACATGTAAGTGTATATCTATGTGCGTGTGTGTTTGTGTCTGTGTTTGTAGCCCACCACCTCTTGACAATTGGTGTTGGAGTCTTTACGACCTCGTAAATTAGCGGTTAGGTAAAACAAAAAGATAAAATAGTTACTAGTCTTTAAAAATAACTGATGGGATCGCTTTATTCGAATAAAAAACACTTCAAGGCGGTACTCCAGCACAGCCGCAGTCAAATGACTGAAGCTAGTAAAAGAAGAATATTTACATGCATGGAGATGTACATCAGTTTATTTTCATATATCTATATAAGAAGATAATTTTATTACTTCGTTAAACCGAAAAGCAATTTCGCTAAACCGAATATACGTATATATATATATATATATATATATATATATATATATATAT
>NC_068995.1:7507557-7510928 GCF_001194135.2 Octopus bimaculoides | reverse complement strand
ATATATATATATATATATATATATACAGGTTTTTGTGTTGTGTATACTTATATTTTACCATCAGCATTTTCAACATCATCCTCCTCATCATCACTACAATCATTATCAACAACAACATCATCCCTCACCTCCTCTGCTTGCCTTGGCTTGAGTTTTGATCCAAGTTTAGTTATTCGAGTCAAGCCTCCTTTTCATAAAATTAATGTTTGACATATTCTCTTTGTTCCTCTTTTAATTTCCATATTAATTTCACAACATGCTTTATAATTTTGCTTTCTGTGTCGTGAGAGATGTGAGGTGGGGAGCTGGCCTTGGTTGGATGCAAAATGGGAAAACGGAAATGAATATTATGTTCTGCCGGCGGTCGCCGTTGCTGGTTTTAATGACGAAGTGAAGAATTATGATGTTCATCATAATGATGATGTTGATGATGTTCATCATAATGATAATGATGATGATGATTGAAAATGGTGGTCGTGGTCATAGTCGTGGGGGTAATGATGGTGGGAATCGATGATGTAAATGTTGATAGGGAGGAGAAGAATAGGAGGGAGAAAATGGTAAAGATGATGATGTTAAATGACAGCTGTTGATATTGGCGGTAATGGTATTTGTGGTGGTGAAGTTGATCATTGTGATTAAAAGAAAACAACAACAACAACAATAATAATAATAATAATAATAATAATAATAATAATAATAATAATAATGATTCATATGTCCCTTCTTTTGAGTGTATATCGCGTATACTTACTGTCTTCATTTTTACTTTCTTTTCTTTTATCATTTCATTATATATAAACAACCATAATGTATGTCTGTCTTTGTATTGTCCCTTCATCCTTCGCCATTTTGGCAAATAGATGAAATCATCATCCTCATCATCATCATCATCATCATCATCATCATCATCGTCAGTATTGTTGTTGTTGTTATTAGTTATTATTTACTTTTAATCTGCGTGTTTGATACATTCACTTGCCGGCACGCACCCAGCGCCCTAAGGCAAGTGAATGTTAAGAGATCTTGAAACATAACTGATAGCTTGGAAAACGGAAATGGCGAGGGTAGTTGACAAATACCACTATATAATAAAACACAAACATTCAAATTCATTGGGTTGTTGTAAGTATATGAACAGTACTTGTCAACTCAATCCTTTGCATCTCTGTGAGACATGGTTCTCCTGGGATGTTGTTTAAATGTTTTTGACATACTTTTCTTTTTACTATACCTAGGACACCTACAATAACAGGAATCGGTTTTTCTTTAAGATTTCACATATTTTCTTTTTTTCAATTTCCAGGTCCTAATATTTACTAAGTTTATCAAATTTCTTTACAGATATATTTTTCTCTGTGGGTTCACCTACATCTATTAGTCTGCAACTATTTTCTTCTATGTCTTTAGTAATTATGTTTGGTTGATTAACCTATATCGTTCTATAAGTGTTGACTGGAAATCTCCCAGAGGATGGTGGCCTTTTTTACTTTCAACAACTGGTTCAGGAGGATATTCATACCAATTAGCAGGAGTGCCGAATTTGTACCATGTACATATTTTCCAGTGTAGCAACTGTCCTACTCTATCGAGTTACTATTGTTGATGTTGTGCTGCTGTTGTTGTTGTTTTTATTGTTGTTGTAGGTGGTGGAGGTGGTGTTCTGGAAGAATTGTTAGCAGGCGAAACAAAGTGCTTAGCGGCATTTCGTCCGTTCTGCGTTCAAACTTCACCGACCTTAACACTGCCTGTCATATTTTCGGGGTTGTTAAATAATAATCATTTGAGCAGTGAGGACGATGTAATCAACAAACCTCCCTCTCCCGCATATCCCAGGCGTCGTGCCTATAGTAGGAAAGATTGACGATGATAACGATGACAGGAACAATGTTAATAATCATGATAATAAGGAAAATTAGTGATTTAGGCACAAATCCAGTTAAGTCTGGAACTTACAGTTCCTAATTGTGATGATAATAATAAGCAAAATGTCAGCAATAACAGAATGAAAATATTCTTTTTGTTAATAATAACAATATTTCATTTCTTCATTTTTCGCTTTTGGCACGCTTAAACTGTTTTGAATAATTAACATATTAGAAGGAGAATACAAAAAAAATCCACTGCAACGTCGATGGCGGAGACAACGGTGGTGATGAAGAGTTCGATAACGCTGGTGATGATAATGATGATGATGATGATGATGACGATGACGACGATGACGACGAAGACGATGATGATGATGACGAAGATGACGTTGAAGATGATGATGAAGCTGACGGAGACGATGATGATGATGATGATGATGATGATCATGATGATGACGATGACGACGACGATGACGATGATGATGATGATGATGATGACGAAGATAATGAAGATGATGATGAAGCTGACGGAGACGACGACGACGATGATGATGATGGTGATGATGATGATGTCGTCAACGAAATGTGCTTGCAGTAATAGCAAGAGAAAATGAGGTTTAAGAATCGGATATTAGTCAGCATAAAGAACAACAACAAGCAAAGAGACACAACAATAACAAAAGTAACAAAAATGACAAGAAAACAATACCAAAAAGCAATACTAATGATTTCAGTTATCGGCAAAAAGAATTAACTTAGTACAAGGCTGACTAGTGTCGATTACTCTACCCCAGGAGGTGCCTCTTATTTTATATCTATTAGCACCTCCATAACTGTTCTTTCCTCCCTCTCTCTCTCTCTCTCTCTCTCTCTATATATATATATATATATATATGTGTGTGTGTGTGTGTGTGTGTGTGTGTGTGTGTGTATTATATATATATATATATATATATATACATAAGAAAAAATAATAAGGTACTTAGATATCTGGATGTTTGTACATTTATAGATTTTTATTAATATATCATATTAATAAAAATCTGAGTACCTTATTATTTTTTCTAATATATAATTCCTGTACATCACCTCCAAAGCTTTTAATATATATATTGAGAAAAATATTTTTTTATTTCTCCATTATTATTAGCGCTTTCGTTCGTTTCTCGAACTTGTCAAATGAAATTTTGTGAATGTATAAACAGCTTGTTCCTTTATATAAAACAGATGTCTTTTGCGGGGTTTTGTTTAGAAGAGAACATTGTGTTTGTTTCTAGGAGTGAGGTTCCATGACAATGGAGATAGATAGATAGATAGATAGATAGATAGATAGATAGATAGATAGATAGATAGATAGATAGATAGGTAGAGGGAGAGAGAGAGATGAGGAATCCCCCTTCTCTTCACCATTTATTTATTTATTTATTTAGTCATTTACCATTGTATTGGAATGGGTTTAAGGATGGTGACCGCTTAAAAAAATGATATTTATATGTATGTATA
>NC_068995.1:7506259-7506760 GCF_001194135.2 Octopus bimaculoides | reverse complement strand
GGAAGATGGATAGATCGATAGATAGATAGATAGATAGATAGATAGATAGATAGATAGATAGATAGATACATACATACATGCATACATACATACATACATATAGATATGGATATATGCACCTGCTTACGTATTTAAGAGTAATACATACACACACATGCACACATATACACACACGCATATACATATATACACACGCTTTATGTTCATCTTCATTTCTCCTCGGTTCTGTTTCATTTCTCTCTCTCTCTTACTCTCTGTTCCTTTCTTTCTCTCCCTCTCACAAAAGAGACAAACAGACTTGTTTCCTCCTAATGTTATCGCAATCAAATATCATTATTTGTAAACACTGTATTATTTTCAATATATCTTTGAAACAATAAAAGAACAAAATATTCCATGACTAGGAAGCATAACTCAATAGATAAAACAAAATCTAACAGAAGCACATCCTCAGCAACATACTACTCTCTCTCTCTCTCTCTCTCTCTCTCTCTCTCTCTC
>NC_068995.1:7504482-7506122 GCF_001194135.2 Octopus bimaculoides | reverse complement strand
TATATATATATATATATATATATATATATATGTATGTATGTATGTATGTATGTATAAATGTGATGTTTATGTGTATGTATGTACTTATGTACATAAACATATTTATATGTAATTAAGTATTTTTATCTTTATATATACTTATATATATATACCTGTATGTGTTTGTGTGCATATATATATATTATATATATACACACATATATTATTATTATTATTATTATTATTATTATTATTATTATTATTATTATTATTATCATTATAATTATTTTTATATTCATACTTCATCGTTTTTTTTTTGCTCTATCACACTCTGGATCTCTATTTCTTTATATCTCTATATGAAATGCATGTCTTTAGGGTTGGCAAAAACATCATTAGCTTTCCATGCTTGGCATATATCCGTCAAATTAAAGTACAAGATGTGTAGGCGATCAGCACTAATAAATGTATTGTCAAGAAATTTAATGGAAAAGATGCTAACGTCTCCACCTTTCACCAAGAAAAAAGTACTTTGAAGAAATATTAACAATTTGAACGGTTATTTGACAAGTAGGGCTTATAAATAAGAACACAGTGCAGGCACATGGCTTGCTGGTTAGAGCAGCGGACTCCTGGTCGAAGGATTGCGGGTTCGTATCTCAGACCGGCTGATGTGTGTGTGTTTATGAGCGAAACACCCAAGCTCTGTGTGACTCCGACAGAAGGTAATGGCGAACTTCTGCTGACTGTTTCGCCACAAAATTTCTCTTACTCTTTCCTCCTGCATCTAATTGCTTACCTGCGGTGGACCGGCGTCCCGTCCAGGCGGGGAACCAATACGCCAATGAAACCGGGAAACCGGCCCTTACGAGCCAGGCATGGCTCGGGAAGGATCAAATAAACCACAACAATACGAACACACGCAGGTGTTGCCAAGCAGTTTGAAATTTCTCCTCAAAACCCGACGAATGTGGTTTCCATCCTACTGCGCTACATATTAAGTTACTTATATAATATATAATCGGCTTTGGACGTCTAAGCCAATGATTCTCAGCCGAGGGTCATATGACGCCTAAAGGTCCATGTAAGATTTTGGGGTTCCACATTACAAAATAGTAAATTGAGGATCCACAATATCATTGTAAGGGCCCCTGAAAAAAATTTGCCTTAGATATGTAATCCAACGGGAAAAGTTGTGTTTAAATGTATATAAATTTTAATGTATTAATATTTTACAAATAATTATTTACCCTGGGTATTTAGACTGCGTCCTTCTTTATAAGTTATTTTTAATTTAAGGTTTTTTTCGATTTTATAATACGATGATTTTATACCGAAATTTGTTATTTTACATGCAACCGGTCAATGTAACAAAACCATTTTCAAATGTGCAATGGTGAACCGAAAAGACTAGAGAGAATAAGTTATGGCAATAAGCACGACCGGACAATGATAATGATGATGATGATGATGACGTCGACGACGACGACGACGACAACAACGATGATGATGATGATGATGATGATGATGATGATGATGATGATGATGATGATGATGATGATAAAAGGCGCCGAGTTAGCAGAAGCTTTGCACGCCGGGCAAAATGCTTCGCGGCATTTCGTCTGTCTTTACGATCACTGAATTTAAACTCCACCGCGGTC
>NC_068995.1:7502076-7503180 GCF_001194135.2 Octopus bimaculoides | reverse complement strand
TGTGTGTGTGTGTGTGTGTGTTTGTGTGTGTACAATTCTGCTTAAATAATTGATCTGCAGATACAATATCCCTGCATATCTCACGTCTGTTTTCATTCCTCTACTTCACTCTCTATTTCATATCTTCTCTAGAATAACTATTGCTTAACCATTCTCTTGAACCGTCTCCGATGAAGGGATATATAAAATGTCCTGGAAACAGCTGTAAGAACTTCTCTTTATAAATGTTCTGAAATCTTTCACAGCCTTGGATTTTTATCTCATTCTGTTAATTTTATATATATATATATGTATGTATGTATGTATGTATGTATGTATGCATGTGTGTGTGTGTTTATGTTTGTATACATGCATGCCGTGTGTAAAAATAGCTTGTCGTTGTTTCATAAACAATATTGCTTCTAGTAACAAAGGGTGTTATCTTAACAAGTTTATATTAAATAGCAAGATAAGAAATTGTAACGTCGAAGTAAAACACGATACCTTTTCTTTTTCTTTCCCGGTTTTTTTCTTCTTTTCTCTGTTTAAATATTCCTTCGTGCAATTACAAGATGGAAAAGCCTGAATTTGGCATGCTGCACCGAACACATCAATTTTGTGAGATTTTAGATTCATTATTGGTGCTTTTGAAATACGAATTCAAGCAAATGGCTGCCTAAGATAATCGTGGGCGAGTTCGCATTGTATTATATATGATTTATATTATATTTCTTAACATCTTTTTGTTTTTGGCATTAGAATACGTTGCACTTGAATATATACTGACAACTACGATGTGAACAGAGTGCGTAATTAGCGATGTTGTATCACCGAAGACGGTTTCTTTGGATTTTATATTGAGTAGACTTTCTATGCTTTTGCTTAATTAAAATGCATTTATACTGCCATTGCGTTAACATACTTTACATATACATATACATGCACATCTAAATATATGCGTATATAATATATATATATATTTTTTTATATAATATGTATATAATATATACTATATCTGCGCCGTAAATATATATATATATATATATATATATATATATATCGTGGCGCTCAACGAGATATATACACACACACACACACACACACACACACACACACACACACACA
>NC_068995.1:7499906-7500818 GCF_001194135.2 Octopus bimaculoides | reverse complement strand
ATATATATATATATATACCTTTATATACATATATAATATGTGTTTATGTATATGTATATACATTTATATATGCGTATTTCATTATATATATACATATACATATATATATGTATATGTACACATGTATAGATGTTTATATATATATATATATATATATATATATACACACATATATACACATTTTTTATATATATATACAAATGTTTCTGAGCGTGCGTCCATGACTGCGTACGTGCGTGTGTGTGTGTATGTGTGTGTGTATGTGTGTGTGTATGTGTGTGTGTATGTGTGTGTGTGTGTGTGATCTCAGGTGGTGACTTGTTTACAGGATATTCTGTAAACAAGTAAAGTATAAAAGACATTATACACCTTGTCTTGTATATATTTCATTAACTGGGAGACTTGCTCCTACGTAAAATAAATACGAACATCCTCGCCTGTCCTTATGAATGAGAATGTGTGTATGTATGCATTTTTATATATACATATATCTGTGTGTGTGAGTGTTTGTGTATAAACAAACACACATACTCACACATATATGTATATATATATACTGATAGATAGATACACATAAACATTCACACATACATGCACGTATACATACTTACATGCATATATACCTGAATGCATACGCACATGCATAAATACATACATACATGCATACATAAAAAGAGATATATACGACAATTTTCAATGAATAATTTGAAATGTATTTAATAAACTATGTGTATAAATAAATAATGAAGTTCCTCAGTCACAAGATTCCTGATTCTAATACAGGCTCGACCACCGACCAGAGTATCACGCGTTGATTTCTGATTCGAAAAAGGAAGGAATCCTGTCTTACCCACACACGCGCGCGCACACACACACACACACACACACACACACACACACACACACACACAC
>NC_068995.1:7498568-7499643 GCF_001194135.2 Octopus bimaculoides | reverse complement strand
ATATATATATATATATATGTTCATCCCACAAACAATGGGAAAATTACAATAATGTGAAAACTCATGACTTGGTATAAGATAAGAACAATAGCAACTAGGTGGACAAGTAGCTCTAAAACCAATAAAACACAAAACAAAAGTGTAAAGTGAATATTGTTAATTTTATTAATTTTTATGTTTTTCAAAGATAACTTTGGCGTCTTCTTTTTCGCTTATGTTACATGTCCGCTTCTCGTTTTAAAAACCAGCAGTAGCTCGTCGGCATGTCGAGCCCGTCAGCTTTTAGGCTTGCGTTGCTGGAATCTATGAAATCCCCATTCTTCAGGATTATAGCCGTACACCGTCTCCTTCAGCATCACAACAAAAACAAATACCGTCTTTCTCATAAGGGCTCATAAGGGCCAGGCTCATAAGGGCCAGGCTCATAAGGGCTCATAAGGGCCAGACTCATAAGGGCCAGTTTCCCGTTTTCAGTGGCGTATAATTTTCCCCCACCTGGACAGGACGCCGATCCGTCGCAGGATTACTCATTTTCGGTCGCTGAGTAGACTGGAGTGTTTTGAGTAAGAACACAACGCATCGGCCCGTCCAGGACTCGAAACCACAATCAACACCCCTAACCACTCAGCCACGTACCTCCACAAACACCTACAGTGGCTTATACAAATAGTAGTTGGCCTTAGCGGCGTCCAAGAAATTCAGTGCAATGATTCATATAACACCAAACAAGACAACAACAATATAAATAGCATAGACGCTCGTTTTAAGAGTTGCAAATTCTCAGCTCCACAAATATATATTGGAAAACCTACATTAAGAATCATCAGAGCAATAGAGAGCATTCTTCTTATTCTGTATTTCCAAAAGTCCATTAGTTTCGGTCTGTGTTCTATGTATACGAGTGCGGCAATAAAATTCTGTAATATCTCTTTATATAAGTTTTGATCACATACACACATGTATATGAACACACACACACATACACACATTAATATTTGTATGTATATATATATATATATGTATATATATATATATATATATATATATATATATATATATATATATATATATATAT
>NC_068995.1:7495847-7497849 GCF_001194135.2 Octopus bimaculoides | reverse complement strand
TATATATATATATATGAAGGCTGGAGAGTACATCAGCCCAAACATTGTGTTAACAACAAACAAGATGAGGACAAATATCCGTCAAATGTAAATAATGTAAATAATATTAATGTTCGTATCATGAATATGTTTCTATGTATAGAAACAGAGACCCAAATGCAAGAATTAGACCATAAGTATTTATTTCTGGTTTATAAGGAAAAGAAAAAAGCAAAAAAATTTCAGAAGAATAATTCTACGTCTATTCGCATCATGGTATCTTCAGCAGGCAAAAATCAATAATTGAAACTACACAGCAAAACTATACATTTAAATTTTCCAGGAATTTTAAGGAGATTGGATTATTAGCGAAAATCTCAGTATGCATTAAAGGTAGCATTTCTTGTGTTCTTCCGGAATAGAGGTTTTACTTCATGATTTTATTTCTTCTTGGAACGGCACTGCGAATAAATGAATGGATAAAATTATGCCGCCTTACCATTAATTTGTAGTTATATATCGTGCATTTGTATAGCTATATGAGAGAGAAGTCAAACTATATTACATGACTTTATAACAAATAGATAGATAGATAGATAGATAGATAGATAGATAGATAGATAGAGAGAGAGAGAGAGAGAGAGAGAGAGAGAGAGAGAGAGAGAGAGAGAGAGAGATACATAGACAGACAAGCATACATATGTATGCAAGTTTATATACATAGGTAATATATTTATGTTTACGTCTGGAAGTATGTAGATATATCCGCGTAATGTACTTTCATATATTTACACACAATGAAAGGTTTCTAATGCATCTGTTAATTCCTTAAATGAATATATTAATGTCCGACTTTCTTCACATCCGTCCGTTTCGAACTGTTTAGCCTTTCGTGATTGACAGCATTTTATTAGTTCTGACTGAAGGCTTGTATCATATTGTACACCGTCTAATGAGAGATATACTCTTCAAAACTTCTTCACGAAACAATTTTCTAGGTACAGACTAGAAGACGACACTTTTCGTCTATTCATTTCTTATGAATTATCAACGAATAATTCAAAATTTTATGTGCAGTTTTGAGTACTTCAGACTAAATAACTCATTAAGATAATTTATATTTGTATCCTATGGATGATTACATATATACTGCCTATGGAATATTTATATATTTTGTTACAGGATATCTATGTCTATAATTGTGCGTGCGTGTTTGGAGGTATGTGCAATTGTACGTGTTTATTTCTATGTGTGTATGTATGTACGTATGTATGTGTGTATGGTATGTCTCTACATATATATATATATATATATATATATATATATATATGTATATATATATGTGTGTGTGTGTATGTATATGTATATGTGTGTGTGCGTGTAAATGCCCTATTTGGTGTATATTTACATATATTGTGTTAATATTCAGAAATTCGAATATGATGATATTCTAATACAAGGAATTTTGAGTATGTATATACGTGCTTGTGTTTGCCTTGTGTCTGTGGGTGTGTATTTATGTATATGTGAATATATGTATATGCTTGTGTATATTCAGAGGCATAATATGAATATCCATTTGTTCAACTGGAACCACGTAGCCTAGACTGTGAGTTATATCCGGTGTATATCACGCTTGATAAAAACGAGAGATTTTACTACTTTGCTTCCAGCTGACCTAATTTAATTATTTAATTATTTACCTTCTAAGTCCCTATGCACACACAGACACATACACACACATTACACACGCGCGCACATATTGTTGAAAAATTTATGTATACATCAGAAGTAGTCATGCAAGGAAACATACATGCATGCATACGTATATAAATATACATACATTCACAGACACATAAATAAATGCATGTATATATGACCATATATTTTCACTCTTGCAAAGATCCATATATATGTGTATGTGTGTGCTTGTGTGCGTTTGTGCATGTGTATGTATACATATATGTATGTATATGTATATATATACATATGTATGTATATATATATATATATATATATATAT
>NC_068995.1:7493298-7495497 GCF_001194135.2 Octopus bimaculoides | reverse complement strand
ATATATATATATATATATACATATATATATACATATATATATATATATATGTGTGTGTGTGTGTTTATGTGCTTGTCTGTCTATGTATATTTATACAGGCATATATGCAGCCATGTTTCAATGCAAGCGTCTTCCAGTATATATAGATTTTCCGACTTCGGTATTTTTTTTTTCATATATTAAATACGTTTTCTCTTCGCCAACTTATTATATGATCTCCACCTCTTATTTGTAATCTCGCGTGATTCTTCTCTGCTCGTTTCTCAGTCTCTTCTCATTTGTACACCATCACCACGCCTCCTTTTATATAATACATTTAGTATAACAATATACTGTCTCGTCATTTACTTTATTTTCTTCATTTGTGTCTGGTACTGTGAGTATTTACCCACTGCTTTCATTTGGTGTATGTGTGTAGTTGTAAGGTTGTAGAGTGAGATAGAGAGATGGATAAATAGATGTGGAAATGCATACACACACACACACACACACACACAAACATATATTTCTACTTACATATACATATGTACATATGTATCTGCTTACGTTTGTATGTGCGCACACACACACACACGCACAAATATATATGTATATATATTCCTCTCAAATAATATATATAAGCAAATCAAAAGTTTTAAAAGATTAGAAAACAACAACAGTCAACAACGTATTCGATTGACGCTCAGAGAAATTTAAAACGTAAAAAAGAAGAGGTGTAAAAATGTACAAAATGAGACGTTCTTTGTCAGATAGAGAAATGAAGAAAGTATTTATATATCATTTAATATACATCGTATTGAAATATGAGCTACTAACAATTTCATGCCATAAAAACACAATAATTCGGCAGATTTATACATCGAGCCACGCGTCTACAAGCTATCAAAAATGTATGGTTTGTCTTATTTGAAACAGAGGACGTTGATCTATGAGAAGACACGAGAACATAGAGAAGATGGATGCAAATGGTGGAACGGGGAAAGACAAAGTGAATAAAAACTGAAAAAGAAATCAAAGGAGAAAAAAAGCAAGATTTAGGTCTTCTTTTGTCCATTGAAATCATAATCTATATATTTACCGCCTTTATTTCATGTGATGCAAACATGATGATTGAGTGGCATCAATGTTCGTCTTAATGAGTATTTTATTTTACACTCTACGAAATAAATATCATGCTTAATCCGCTAAAAGAATCATGGATGGAATTTAACTTGCCAATATATTGCTAATCGTAAGGGGGTGAGCTGGAAGAAAAGTTAACACGGCGGACGAAATGCTTAGCTGTATTTCGTCTGTCTTTATGTTCTAAATTCAAATTCCAGCGAAGTCGACTTTGCTTTTCATTCTTTCGGGGTTGATAAATTAAGTACCAGTTTCATACTGGTGTCGATCTAATCGACTGGCCCCCTCCCCCAAAATTTCGGGCTTTGTGCCTAGCATAGAAAATGATAATGATGGCAGGATGCGCCTGAGTGAGACAGGTGTGCTTGAATAGATATGGTATGAGCAAAATAAGTTCTGAATAGCAACGATCGTAATACAACAGCCATTATAGTTGTGGTACAAGTGACAAAAAGATAAAACACCAGGCGACGGGAGGTGGGGGAGAATTTGATGTATATCAAACTATTCGGTTTTTTTTTAAAACTCTTCCACACACTTTCGCTCACAGTTTTACACTAGCTTGTTCCTTAATATTTATAATTCAAGTCGTCAGTCCACTTCGTTTTATTCTCAAGTCCTTGAAATCCTCCAAAATCAAAGTGTATATTAGTCTTTACTAAACTTCAGGAAAATTCACAGTAAACTCTATAAATGGTTCCTTCCCATTGGCGGTGTGTGCATTTACGTCATCCATGAAGTGGATGAATGAAGTTGTCCCTCCTTTTGTCCATGTAATATCCCACACTGATTAAAGTTTCGCTTTATTAACCAAGTTCGAAGTTCCATGAATCGGATAAAGTGAGACCAGAATTTCCGGTATAGATTCAGTGCCTGTCTATATAAATATTGGCGAATTTAGTGCAGACTCGAATTGGTATTGTTCAACATTTAAATTCATTTCCTTCATCCATCGTTTTCTCTATTCTGATGTTTGATAATTGTATCTTATGTTATCATTTGTATTCTCATATGCAGGTTTCAAATTTTGGCACACACACACACACACACACACACACATATACATATATATATATA
>NC_068995.1:7491773-7492539 GCF_001194135.2 Octopus bimaculoides | reverse complement strand
TATATATATATATATATATATATATATATATATATATATATATATGTATATGTAGAGAGAGAGAGAAAGAGGGAGATAGATAGATAGATAGATAGATACACATATACATATACATATACATATATATATATGCTCACAAATGTGTGCATGTGTTCGAGTGTGTACATGTGTTAGCTTGTGGGCGAATACATGTTCGTTGTGTAAGTACGAATATATTTGTGTGTGTGTGTTTGTGTGTCAAAATATCGCAGACATAATGGCTCCGTTATAAATCGTCTCATCTCATCAAATCCATTTTCTTCTTAATTAAATTCCCAGAAAATGAATGCTCTTTATACAATTATGGGCCGTAGATTTACCTCTGGGTAGTGATCGTCTGTTGAAACATTCAACCACTGTCTTTATGTGGGCGTGTGGGTATGCCTGTTTCTGTATATGTGTGTTTGAGTGAATGTGTATGCGCGCGTGAGTGTGTGTATATGTGTTGTGTGTGTGTGTGTGTGTGTGCGTGCGCGTGCGTGATTTTACTGGTGTCTCTGTGATGTATGTCTGCAATGTGTGAGTAAGTTTATGCATAGGCCTATATGTATGCAAGTAGCCTCACAATTTATGGAAGGAAACATGCGCGCACCTATATGTACATGCACACACAAACCCGCATATACACAGACACATACACACATACATACACACATTCACGCACACATACATATATATATATGCACAAATATGCATATATATGTATATTATATATATATATATATAT
>NC_068995.1:7489550-7491467 GCF_001194135.2 Octopus bimaculoides | reverse complement strand
ATATATATATATATATAAACAATATATGAGTATATGCATATGTACATGTATGTATATACGTTCATCTACATGTACATATAGATACATAACTGAGTACATGACGTGGCAAAAGAATATATATACATATACACACAAGGATTAGACTAATGTATAAAATTTATTATATATACGTATAGTTATGTTTATTTATATACGTATGTATAAATATTGTGTTGGGTTAAAAGCTTTGCAATATTTTAGTAACGTATTTGTTTTGTTCGTCGAGTTACAGCGAAAATATCCTACCATTCAAAGGACAGGCCACTGTGTCCCACTAGCTGAACCCACATTTCTGCTAGTTCTTTAATCCCATGCAAATACCAATTCTTGTCCCTCGAGGCGAAGAAATCCTTCACTAAAACATCCACCTCTTCTTGGCTGGTGAAGAATCGAGAGCCCAGTAAGTGAGACGTGCATTGCGATTTTTAGCGATGTTTTCCGGAAGCTAACCTTTGTTTAACCAATGCCGATGCACGTTAGGATAGCGGAAAAATATCTCACTCGGATTATTGTCCCGATTCATGGCACGCAAATTTCATTAAAGAAGAGGTGATGGAACCATCAGTGAAGAGGCCACAATACTGCGCTAATAACGTCGGATCAAAACACGAGTAGAAAACTGGCTTCAAACGTCAGGAGACGATGGCCTCTATTGTAAATACTAGGCTGCTTTCTTCGTAACTGACGAATAAAACAATCAAGTTACCAAAATATTGCAATAATTTATACTCAAATGTATATATACACACACACATACACACACACACGCACGCACGCACACACACACACATATATATGTGGCTATGTGGCTGTGTGGGAAGTAACTTGCTTACCAACCACATGGTTCCGTGTTCAGTCCCACTGCGTAGCACCTTGGGCAAGTGTCTTCTACTATAGCCTCGGGCCGACCAAAGCCTTGTGAGTGGATTTGGTAGACGGAAACTGAAAGAAGCCTGTCGTATATATATGTATATATATATATATGTGTGTGTGTGTATGTCTGTGTGTTTGTGTGTGTCCCCCCAACATCGCTTGACAACCGATGCTGGTGGGTTTACGTCCCCGTAACTTAGCGGTTCGGCAAAAAGAGACCGATAGAATAAGTACTAGGCATCCAAAGAATAAGTCCTGTGGTCGATTTGCTCGACTAAAGGTGGTGCTCTAGCATGGCCGCAGTTAAATGATTGAAACAAGTAAAAGAGTAAAAGAGTATATGTATGGATGTATGTATGTATGTGTATATTATATATATATATATGTATACACACGCGCACACACACACACACACACACACACATATATAGGGAAAGAGTAAGAATATGTATGTCTGTGTTTGTGAGTGTGTGTGTGTGTGTGTGTGTGTGTGTGTGTGTGTGTGTGTCTGTGTGTCTGTGCATCTGTATGTGTATGTGTGAGAGCGTTGGTCTGTTTATCAGAGTTGAATCTGTGCTTCTCAGCTTGTGTCCTGCAGTTCATAGGGCAGTGTTTGGCGATGTAAACTATGTAAATCACATACCACTTACCTACACCTCCGGTGTGTGAAATGTTTAAATCCTACAACCGTGCGCGTGTGTGTGTGTGAATATATATAACTTCATATAGCCCCTAGCAAGTTCACTTCTTCCATCATAGTTATCTTGCCCTATATACATTATCTGTAGACAACCTTTTCCTTCAGAGGACGATGTGGAAGTAGTTGCGGTGGTGGGAGGCGGCGGCGGTATTGGTGGCGGTGGTGGCGTTTCTGTATTCCTTCGAGTTATTAATGTTTGAATGATATTGTGAAAATTAAACTGTATAAACATAACCTACAGAACATCTGCGTGTCATATATATATATATATATATGTGTGTGTGTGTGTGTGTGTGTCGGTGTGT
>NC_068995.1:7486844-7487656 GCF_001194135.2 Octopus bimaculoides | reverse complement strand
GTGTGTGTGTGTGTGTGTGTGTGTGTTTGTGTGTGTGTGTGTTTATACATATACATATCTTGCTTAACCTCTCACCGCCATTTCTATCTCTCCCGATCTCTTGTTTAGTCTTTTACCTTCTCTGTTTCTCTCTCTCTCTTAATAACTTTCTTTCTCTCTCTCTGTCTATATATATATATATATATATATATATTCCTCTCTCTCCTCCTCCTCTCTCTCTATCTCTCTCTCAATCAATTTTCCCTCTCTCTCACCACTTTTCTTTATTCTTCATGTTTATCATATTCCTACAGACACTCAGACAACAACATTTAAATTTTCCTCCATTTTGACCAATTGTCTCTGAACGTAATTCGCCGTAATACCTCCTTCTTTCTTTCCTTTCTTTTCTTTTTTCATTCCCTTTAGATTCTCTTCCTTCTCTTCGTCCGCTTTCTTTCTTCATTTCTTTTCTTTCTTTTGCCATTGACTTTCTTTTTTCCTTTCATATTTTCTTTTTCGTTTTCTTTCTTTCATTCATTCTTTCCACGTTATTGTTGTTGATGATGATGATGATGACAATGGGGATGATGTCTATGATGATAATGATGATGATGACGAGGACCACCACCACCACCACCACGATGATGGCAGTGGGGGTGGGGGGTCAGAGTAATGATGATGATCGTTGTGAAGACGTCGTAAACGACAAGAACGAGGAAAATGACGATGAGCATGATGCTGCTGATGATGATAATAATGATGATGTTAATGATGATGAGGAGGAGGAGGAGGAGGAGGGGGAAGAGGAGGAGGAGGAAGAGGAGGGGGAA
>NC_068995.1:7484675-7486493 GCF_001194135.2 Octopus bimaculoides | reverse complement strand
GGAGGAGGAAGAGGAGGAGGAAGTGGAGGAGGAAGAGAAGGAGGAAGAGGAGGAGGAGGAGGAGGAGGAAGAGGAGGAGGGGGAGGATAATGATCATGATGCGGGTCGTGGTTGTGATGGTGTTAGTGGGAGCGGTGGCTTTGGTTGTGAGGGTTAGGGTTGGTAGTGGATGTGGCAATATTGCTTGTGTTGGTGATGACGATGATGATGATGATAATAATGATGATGATGACGACGACGACGAAAATGATGATGAAGATGATGACGACGACGATGATGATGACGGTGATGATAATCATTATGATGATAATTATGATGATGATGATGATGATGATGATGATGATGATGATGACGACGATGATGATGATGACGGTGATGATAATCATTATGATGATAATTATGATGATAATGATGATGATGATGATGAGGAGGAGGAGGAGGAGGAGGATGATGATGGTGACGGTGATGATGTTGATGATGATGTGGATGCCGACGACGACGACGACGACGATGATGTCTCAAATATTAGGAGATCGATAAACACACATTTACTTTTACGTGGGCGGATTCTGTGTTATTTTCCTTGTTTTTCTCCTTTCTTCTCTTTTCCTTCTATTTTTTTTTCTCGTTTTACTTGTTATTCTTCTTCTTTGTTCTCTATATTACAATTTTTGCTTTTATAATTTTCCAGACATATTCCAGTGAAAAATCACTATCAAGGAAATTCTTCAAATAATTCCGAACCTCTACTTATCTCGGAATACATCATCATCATCATCATCGTCATCATCATCATCATCGTCATCATCATCGTCATCATTATCATCATCATCATCGTCAACATCATCATTATAATCTTCACTACTACTACTACTACTACTACTACTACTACTACTGCTGCTGCTGCTGCTGCTGATGCGACTGTTACTACTACTTCTACTATCGCCGATGATGCTACAACTGTTGCTGCTGCTGTATTACTACAACTACTACTACTACAACTACTACTACTACTACAACAACTACTACTACTACTACTACTACTACTACTAATAATAATAATAATAATAATAATAATAATAATAATAATAATAATAATAATGGTAATAATAATACATCTCAGGCCGTGAGCTGGCAGAATCATTAACAAGCCGGACAAAATGCTTAGCATCCATTATGTCTGTCTTTACGGTCTGAGTTCAAACGTGGCCGAAGTCGACTTCGCCGTACGTGCTTTTTATATCGATAAAATAAATGCCAGATAAACATTGGGGTCAAAATTTCAGGCTTTGTGTCTATATCGAAAACGATCTTTCGTATTATTAACGCCGTCAGATGGCAGAATCGTCAGCACACCGGACAAAATACTTAGTGACGTTTCTTCTACGTTTTTCCTTCCTGAGTTAGATTTCGGGCAACAGCGATATTTTCCTTTCACTGGTGATCTGGCAATGCACGGTGCCAAGAGAGCTTGGTGCTTATTGTGGGTATGAGTTATTTTGACTCTTATTTCTAGCAATACTGGTGGTGTATAGCGCCCTATATAATATAGGATAAATTCTTTATAAGAATTCTTTATAAGAATTTATCAAGTAGTCAGCGTGAAAAAGCCTCATAATGAAAAAATAACGAAAAATTTCGTAATGAAAAAATTCATCGTTTCTTCATAGATATATTTAATTATATATAAAGGGCATTAACTGCGTATCAATGCCTCACGCTATCGAGGGACTAAATAAGTAAAAAAAAACTACCAAAAAGAAGCAACATATTTACCGAAAGCGAGGGAATGCAGCTTTTCAAAATTTATCTCTTAAA
>NC_068995.1:7482931-7484187 GCF_001194135.2 Octopus bimaculoides | reverse complement strand
GTTGACTGAACACTATTCAATTTTTTTTTTTTTGTCCGTGTTTTTCTCCTTGTCTCCGTATTCTTTCTGTTGAAGAGCGTAGCTCGAAACGTCAAAGACTTTCCGTATTCCCGAGCGTCATACTAATATATACTTTTGTTATTTACACCACCTGTCCTCGTCTGTTGTTATTTTTTGTATATTCTCCCATATATATATGAAATGTTTGTTTCAAACTTTGGCACATAGCAAGCAAATGCGGAAAGGGTATAATTCGATTACATCAACCCCCCAGTACTTATGTTTTCGAGAGCGAAAGGACGAAATTCAAAATCGACCTCGGCAGAATTTGAACAAGGATGAAATGCTTCGAAGCATTTTTCCAAACGACGCTGCCGGCTCGCTGCCTTGTGTATATTAAATATGTATATTACACATATTTAAATATTAATCTACATTATGTACATTATGCATATTTGTATGTATTTATGAATATATGTGAACGAATGTGTACGTATTTGTATGTCTAGTGTAACTTTGGAAAAATAATTGAAAATATCACGTGTATCCTTCCAGAGCAAACTTCAGTGTAATCTAACATATTTTGACAAATTCTGACAGTTAGTCAATATTTTATTGTAGAGCTTCTAAACAGTTAACATGTATTAGTCATATACTAAGTCTCGAGTGGAACTAGAAAAGTCGACTTCCGACTGTTATTTTGCAGTTTCTTTGTTGTTGTTGCTGTTGTTGTTGTTTTTTTGTTGGGGGTGGGGGGGTCGTTTTTGGTTTGTCTTGTATATTTTTTTGTTTTTTTTGCGTCTGAACTTTACGTTTCTGATAAACATGTAGCTCAAAGTGGGTTTGTCGTTTCTTTTACGTTTTTCATTTTATACGTATTTATTTTATATATAAATTTAAATAGTATCGTGGAGATCTTCAATTGGCTGACTCTAAAGACGATACATCATAGCATATGCAGATAAACTGTGTTGCTATTAATTATATTTATAACATAGTTGTTTGTTTTAGAAAAGAGACGATTTTTTTCTCTTTGGAGTTATTTTGTTGAAACAAAATGTATTTGTTCTTAAATATGCATATACGCTACATATACGCTGTGTGTGTGTGTGTGTAAATATATTTATAGATATATATACATACACATACATTTATGTGTACATATATACACATATATGCATATATATATATATATTTAGACATGTATATTTATAAGTGTATTATATATATATATATATATATATATATATATATAT
>NC_068995.1:7479344-7482588 GCF_001194135.2 Octopus bimaculoides | reverse complement strand
AGAGAGAGAGAGAGAGAGAGAGAGAGAGAGAGAGAAATAGATAGATAGATAGATAGATAGATAGATAGATAGATAGATAGATAGATAGATAGATAGATAGATATACATTTCGGCCCTTGTACCTAGAGTAGAAAAGAATATTTGATAAATTTTATCTTATACCTTTCGTTACTTTTAGTTACTGAACAGTGGCCATGCTGGGGCACCACACCGAAATGTTTAGCTGAAAGAATCTCCCCCCAGTTCTTATGATTTCTTTAAAAATCTGGTAATTTTTCTATCGTTTTCTTTAGCCAACTCACTAAGTTATGTGAACGCAAACAAACCATCACCAGTTGTGAAGTGGTGATGGTGTACAAACACACGTGCCTGCGACGGTTTTTTACACCGTCCAGCATATTCCCTCGCAAGACATTGGCTGGTCCAGGGCTTTGGCGGAAGACATCAGCCTAATGTGCCGCGCAGTGGGACCGAAGTCAAAACCGTGTGTCTGTAAAGCAAACTTATTAACCACACAGACTTGGTCCGATCCTGTATACTTCATAAAAACAGTCCCTGTATTAGTTGTTTAACAGATGCTGTTCCGGAAACCATTATGGATATCAACAATGGAAGACACCAAATTCCAGGAACCTAAGGCAATGCTATTTGTACGAAATGACACGAAGATCTTTATCAAAGTTAAAATATAGCATATCTATTTTTTTTATTCTGTATAAACACACTTGTTTTTACCGATCATTACATTAGCATTATCAGCACCAATTCTAGAAAGATTCCTTAAGTAGAATTTTTTACATATTAAAAGCAATTTTCTTTTTTACTTTTGAGTACTTTAACACTTTCTGTTTCACAGTTACCAACGTCAATGTATCAAAAACACGCGAACTATGATTACAGTTACTGTAATATATTCATAGGCACACCTGTTATTTCAATATAAAATATTATTGGATTTGTAAAGGAATAAACTATTATTAATACTTATGTTAAACGCCCGGTTCTCTTCAAAATGAATAGATGGCGTATTATGATAATATTATGATAATATTCACACCATTGTTACAATGCATGTAAAAAAATCAATATGTTTTATGCTACAAATATTTTTTGACAATAACTCTGTAGACATGTTTAGGAGAATGGAAGTTTCTGGAAGTTAAAATTAGTTCTTTTCTGAATTCTGTATTATTAGAGAATCATTATATGCTGAAGAATTGGCTGACGTTATTTTATGAAATTATTCAGGATTAGAAATATACCACATGCTAATCATGTCTTAGATAAAAAATTATTGTTATTCTGCAGATTATATAAATGTTGTATTTTTAAACCGCATAACCGCATGCATTAATACGTGTGTGTAGGCGTTTCAGTATAAAAGAATATATGTAACCACACACGTCTCGGATCTTTTTCATCTCCGAATTTTTCCCCTCTCCATTTTCTAAAGAAGAGCCATGCTGGAAACGTTATACACCCACTCTTTTTCCATCTTATGCTGAATGTCAACCGAATACATTCCTTCTGTACGTGCTTTGACTTTTGTTGTTTTGTTAATTTAAATTTTTGCTTATGTATATATATATGTATGTAGCAAAACTGTCCGACGAACGGGGTCGTGAAACTCCGAGTAACAGCTTTTGTTATATTTCTGCTGCTTTTAAATAAATCATATTACTCTACCAATGGCATTTGAGTACTCTTTTTACCACCTTGTTTCAAAGGATTTTTTAGTCGAAGAAATCAATCCCAGTACTTATTTGTAAGCCTAGTACTTATTCTATCGTCTCTTTTGCCAAACCGCCAACTTACGAGGACGTAATGACACCAACATCCGTTGCCAAGCGACGATAGTGGTGGGGCACAAGCATAGACATAAAGACACACACATAAATATATGTATACACACACACGCATACACATATACACACATTTATGCGTATATATATATATATATATGTGTGTGTATGTATGTGTGTGTGTGTGTGTGTGCGTGTGTGTGTGCGTGTGTGTGTGTGTGTGTGTGTGCGTGTGTGCGTATGTGTGTGTGAGTGTGTGTGTGTTTGTCTGTATACACGATGGGCGTCTTTCAGTTTCCGTCTAACAAATCCACTCACAAGACTTTGGTCGGCTTGGGACTGAACCTAGAACCATGTGGTTGGGTAGCAACTCTGTGTGTGTATGTGTGTGTGTGTGTGTGTGTGTGTGTGTGTGTGTGTGTGTGTGCGCGTGTGTGTGAGTCTGTGTGTATGTATATTAATACATGAATGTCAATTCATCCGTCAGATGAAAGATGATACAATAAAGGTTTATATATAATGTTTCGTTAAAATGAAGAGGTACAAACTTTATCAAGATGGACGTGATGAAAGACTGAAACACCCCAGAATGTGGTAAGAAACTCTCAACAGAGCTGAACGGCAGAAGCTTATGAAAAAATTGAAACCCCGCTCAGTAGGTGTTTCGGTTCTTCACTTTATACACTCTAAGGGGGCCAGGTCGCATCCAGGTCACGACTCTTGGGTGCGGTTCCATTGCTTCTTTTTTAGCCATTGGATATTGGAGACTTGTGCATTTGGACTACCACATTTTATCTACTTGCGACTCCTCTCCGTCGACTCAGGTTTCAAACGTACACTTAAAGCAGAGATAACGTTACTTGTCATCGTAGCTGTGAATCGTCAACACTATCACAATGACTCTGAGTCAGATTTACTTCCCTCAGCGTTGAAACGCAAAAATATATGAAGTGTGTATGGAACATATTGTAATCTAACGCCTCACATTACATGAGTCAGATTGTGTCGCAGTCAACGCAGATATATCAAATCTTTCTAATACTATTATGACAGCTTTTAAATACTTATTAACCGATAGATCAGCTGTTATTTTCACGTACAGACTTTGCGACTTATATTGTCAGCTGTTTCGACTCAAGACATTTTGGATACTACTGGCTATGTAGAATATGAAATATGAATTCGATAAATCAATTTTCATTCCATAAATCCCTTCGTTAAGGTAAAATGTGCGTCCGCAGCTTTCTACTAAAGAGTAAGAGTCACGAGCGATCATTGAGAAAGAAAAAATATCTCCAATCCACTTCGGTATTGGACATTTTTTATCATCTCGTTTATAAACTGAACGTACAAGCAAACGTATTCGTACGTATCTGTGTTTATATACATACATGAATGTATGTATGTATGAATATATATATATATATATATATATATATATA
>NC_068995.1:7478113-7478849 GCF_001194135.2 Octopus bimaculoides | reverse complement strand
ACATATATATATATATATATATATATATATATATATATATGTGTGTGTGTACACATTCACATATACGTATGTGCATACTCATAATTTTATATATATATGTATATAAAATTATGAACGTGCATACATGCAAATACGAACACGAACACACATACACATGCAATTTTGGATATCAACATGAAGTCCAATAAAGGAAAGTGGACAAACACAAACTAGCATTAACATTTCTATTTCCTGTTATTATTATTATTAATATTATCATTATTGTCCGTGTTGTTGTCATAGGTTTTGTTGTTGTTGTTGTTGTCAAGGTTTTGTTGTTGTTGTGGTTGCTGTTGTTTGTCATGATTTCTTGTTTATGGGAAAACATTTACTAAAAGCCCATAATCACCAACTCTAAAGCTTTTCACATTTAATATTAGTGTTGGCGGCATGGTCGGTAGAGCGGAACTAGGCTGGGATTTCTGATTGACAATGGAAGCACAGTAGTAAATGAAAACCATTAAAGGACAGTGGATGTGTGGTGGCGATGGAGGTGGCGGTGCTGGTGGTGGTGCTGGTGGTGGTGGTGGTGCTGGAAGTGACAGAGAAGGAGTTGGAAGAGGAGGCGGAGGAGGAGATGGATAACGGATTGGGAATATTGTTGTTTGCACGTTGAGTACTAAACTACAAATAATTAGATGAAAGTGTGAGGTGTGTGTGTGTGTGTGTGTATACATATACATATACATACATATAT
>NC_068995.1:7474670-7477821 GCF_001194135.2 Octopus bimaculoides | reverse complement strand
ATATATATATATATATATATATACATATACATGTGTCTCTTTTGCATATGTATTCATACATATATATATATATATGCAATTTGGCATCTAGAGAGTAATGGATTGAAAAAACAAACCTGATTGGTTTAAATGCATCTCATATGGAACAGTGATGGGATAATGACGATGCTGGATGTTGATGTATGGAGATAATTGATTTCTATTGTGACGTATTAAATGTGCAGCTAAATACTCGAGCCATGTGCTAATCTTGCAGATGTCTGACTCCAGAAGCTGACTCAATATTAGACTCTATTGAGGATCAATTCTCACTAGTGCCCTTTCACGTGGTATATCGTTTCTGTTTCCCCGTGTTTGAAGCAGCGAGAGAGTCTTTATACTAGATATGACAACCGAATCTCATTAACAGTACATCACAATATTTAAAAATAAACGGCTTTTTATATATTGCAATCCATGTCGTCAAGCAATAGACGAGGTGGTCATCGACTAGGAAACCTTTGAGTGTAATTTGTTCAAGCAATTTTGACCAAGGACTAAGCAACAACGATCTCGTTGTATACGAGCAAGCAAGACAGTTGCATGTCCATTTTATTTACTAGAAAACCAAATCTCTCTCAAGTTACGTCCTTGTCTCATAGAACAAAGAACGATATACTGAATACACAATATCTAAAATTAAATAGAGGAGTTCACTGCTGGAATTCCTTGGATTATAGGGGTTCTGCATTTTCTAGATTCATATGGGTATCTAAGCAACAACAAAATAAGCCAAAGCTTCGCCATATTTTACTTCAATATCAGTAGATACAGGTATGGCTTTCAGTAAACTAGATTCACATGAACATGAAGCATGATGAGAGATTCTATTTCTGGTGATGATCTTTTAACCAATTGAAAGTGTTGAAACCATTTTATAGTTTTTCGTCGATTCCTAGGACTTATGATCATGTTACCAGGTTGACATGGTTTACAGATGTCGGAAATCAGAACATTTCCCTTGGCTTGAGCGGGCCGCCGGTTTCAAGACTAGTAAATTTATTGAAATACGGTACTTCTTCTCAATTTTACTAGCTGAGTGGACCGGAGCAATGCGAAATAACATGTCTTACCCAACGACACAACGCACCGCCGGGAATCGAACCCACAGTCATGAGCCGAATACCCTAACCACTGAGCCACGCGTCTTCACTAAAGGTTATCTGTTTATGACAACTACATTCAGTCTCTTTTGTGAATCTAAGAGAATACTTTCACTTTTACTTTAACAATACTTTTACTGAACTGTGTTTCACATGTATTCACTAAACAATGCTTTTTCTTCTGCGCTTGTATACATAATTTCTCAACTGCTTTCTTTTATTCTGTTAGCTTGCAGACTTCTCTTTCAAAATCAGCCATTGCTGTACATCAACAACCAATCACAATTCAAGCTGTGGTCTCTCTTTCTTGCACATATTTCAAAAGCTAGCTATCACGTGGCCGTAGTACCTTCTCTTAATGTCTCTCCGGGATATATATTTGTTAGAAGGTCAAAGCATATGAATCATAATCAATATCTTCTTTTGATAATTGTTGTCCGAAATTATATTCCTCTTCTTATGTCATGAGTTAGCTCTACATATATGACTTTAAAAATCCCTGCGCAGTTCATTATTCTTATTCTCCCGTGTGTCCCAGTTCTGTTCAATTTGCTTTTATGTCTCATCGAATTCTTCTAAATCAATCCTTTTCTTATTTCGTTCGAGTTATTTATTCTTAGTTCTTTCTCCATCAATTCACTGCATATAACTTTTTAACATTTTTATTTCCAGCACGTAATTTACATCCAGACAGTAAATAATGAACTGGGGTTTTTTTTCCTCTCTTTTTTACTTCCATACTCTATAAAAATCGGATTAAATAATCATACCTACCTTTCACTCTCTCTCCACTCTTCCTCTCTCTACCTCCCTTGCTTTTTCTCTCTTTCTTTCTCTTTCTCTCTCTCTCCCTCTCTTTCAGTTTCTCATTCCATCTTTCTCTGTCGATCTCTCTCTTTCTTTCTGTATCTCGCTTTCTGCATCTCTAATTCTGTGTCTCCCTATATATATTTATAGCTCTATCTTTGTTTCTCTCTGTCTCTCCTTGTCTCTCTCTCTCTCTCTCTCTCTCTCTCTCTCTTTCTGTCTCGTTCTCTCTCTTTCTCTCAGTCTCTTTCTTTCTGTCTCTAACTCTCTGTCTCTTTCTCTGTTTCTCTCTGTCTCTCTGTATCTTTGTATTTCTTCCTATCTCTCTATCCTTGTCTTTGTCTCTCTCTCTATCTATCTCTGCTTCTCTATCTATCTCTGCTTCTCTCTCTCTCTCTTTATCCCTGTCTCTCCCCCCCCCTCCATCCCTCCCTCTCTTTCCAATTCTTCCATTTTCAATCATTTCTTTCTGCATAACAATGATCGTGACCAAATGCATTTCCCAGCAAAGAAGAGTTACAGTTACGCCATCCCCAACTAAATTACGATAACCTTAGAAGTCTTCAGTCTCACAAGAATTACCTTCACGAATAGACTACAACAAATCCTCTTGTTCGTACGACCTTTTGTTTTCGCTTTTGTTTTTGAAGTTGCTTTCTCAGATTCTGATTCAACTGTCCTCCCATATACTTTTCATTCACCACCACCACCACCACCACCACGACTTCATTCTTTGTGAAGTTTCATCATCAAATGTCAATATTATTCTCCGACATTATTATATGTCCGACTTCCCTTTCAATAAAACAGTATCCTTTTCTCATTTTCATCATTCTCTCTCTCTCTTTCTCTCTCTCTCTCTCTCTCTCTCTCTCTCTCCATCACTCAGTCTCTCACCCTACCTTCTTTTTTATCCAACCTTTCTCTCTCTCTTTCTCTCTCTCTCTCTCTCTCTCTCTCTCTCTCTCTCTCTCTCTCTCTCTCTCTTTCTACGTTCTATTTTGCGCTAGTCGCACTCCCATAATCCCCTATTCTCCTTCTCTCTCTTTTCAACTCTCTCTTACTCTCCTCCTCCCCTTCACTTCCCTTTCTTCTCTTTCCTCCTCCAATCACTCTGCCTTACGCTATTCTCCCTCCTACACTGTTACCTATTCTGACAGTCAGTCCATCTGCTTGTCTGCCTGTCTCTCTCTCTCTCTCTC
>NC_068995.1:7466163-7474660 GCF_001194135.2 Octopus bimaculoides | reverse complement strand
TATATATATATATATATATATATATATATCGCTCTCTCTCCAACTTTGTCTCTCTTTCATTCTCCCTTCCTTACTCTCCTATTGCCTTCTCTATTCTCTCCTTATATTCTCTCTCCAGTCTCACTTCTGCTCTCTCTTTGTTCCTACTCTTTCTTCCCCTTCACATACACACCCTCTCCCTTCTCTCTTTCTCTCTCTCTCTCTCTCTCTCTCTCTCTCTCTCTCTTTCTATCTTCGTCTCTCTTTCCCGTAGCCCTCATAAATCAAGATGATTTTTTCATCCCTATCTAACATGCAGCTCTATCATAATCTTCACATCTCTTTCTTCCCATCATCTGTGCTTCTCAGTAATAAATATTTCGTTATATGTTCACAACGAACATAGAGAAACTCTGTCTTTCACCTCACCCTCTCTCTCTATTCCCCTATTTTATCCCTCTTTTTCCTCTCCCTCTCTAGTGTCTCATTTAATGATTGTACCCACCCACCCATTCTACTCCACACCCAAATCCATATCCGGCACTACATCCTCTAGATCTGATATGCTGGATTAAACAACATTCATCATATCATCTCACCCCAAACTCCTGCAACTAATCTGCAGTTTATGGCTTACACTGGTATCATTATTACCACATAGATTTATCGTACCAAACAGCTTTCATTAAGATATCATCTCAATCCGAATCTCATATGATTATTTCTAATTTATCTACCTTTTCACCTCATAATAAACAAGTTTACAGATTACATTCATGTCGAGATCAAAAGATATTTTGGATCATTTTTATTGAGTAAAAGAAAAGCCAGAGTCGAAAGTAACTTGTGTTGTTTAGCATCAGCAACAGTTATAAAATGAAGTAAATGGGGTTGGATAAGTTTGTATTCCATAGCAAGAAATAGTTTGACTTTTCGAGATTGAGTTTTCGTCTGAGTGAAAGAAGGAAGAAAAAGTTGACATTTTTTATTTAATCTTTAAGTGAGGGAAGATGAAGATGTGTAGCCTGGAGGGTAAGCTGTTGCGTTAATGATCGTAAGAGAATGGTTTCGATTCCCGAACCGAGTGGTGTGTTGTATTCATGAGATAAATACTACATTTTCATGATGTTCTCATCGACTTAACTATAAATGAGTTCAAGCAATAGCTGGGAATTTACTCCTGCAGCAATCTAGCAACCAGTTCAGAGATGGGAGGAGTGTTATTCATTTATTCTTCAGGTAATTCTTTGTTAAGATGGGTTTTGGTCTCTTTCTTTACTTTAGTCACGTGACATTGGATTTATGATTCTAAGCTTTGTGAGTCATGTCTTTTACTTTTGGTAATGCAACAATTATTGGTTATTCATACTCGACTCGTATGTAACTCGTCTCATAGTTTTCATTACATCACCCTTTGTTCTGATCATCTAGTCCTTTTCACGCTCTCTGTGATATTATATTCCATCGTCCACAATTGGCTACCTTCTTTCATTGTTTTTCTTGCCTTTTCTTCTCTTAACATTTTATTCTCATTAGTAACCCTGAAAACAGGACACCGACAGTTTGTTCTTATCATCCTCATCTATTCATTCTCATGTATTCACGCAATCAACTCATTGTCTAACATTGATCTTCTTTTGTCCTTTATCTTACCGCATAGTTTACACATTCAATTGTTGTAGATCACATTTATTTTATCACAAGATTTCTTCGGATTTTTTTCTCATCATAGAAATTCTCAAATACTTGGTCTTGAATTAGCATTGACCATCTGGCCATTTAGCTTCTGCTTTCATAATGCAAAACACATCGCTTTATTTAGGATATTATGACAATGTTGATCTTCAATCTTTATTATTGTATTTCACGTTATCTTTCATTGTTTAATGGAATTTAATCAATCTCCCGTTTTCTTCTCTTGTTTTTTCTCATTCAAACAATGTTTTCTTTAGTAATATGCTACATGCCAATTGTGTGTTCAATCCTTCTTCGTTTTGCTCTTTATTATAAGATTTTTATATTTCTTCTTCACTGTATAAATATTCATAGTTGCCTCATACTGCTACGCATTACATTTCTGTTTGTATCCTGTCTCTTTTTGCAGGTTTAATTGTTCTCATATTTTAACCATCTTCATTTTATTAAGGTTGATTAGTAATTTAATTAACTATTCGCTTATGGTTTGAATTGATACCCGCTCCAGGGTATGCTTTTGCAAGCTTCACTCATTTTCTAAGCCACTGGTTGGATTTTGGTCGGTTGGATTGTTAAACCAACCAAAATTCAATAATTGTCTCCTGGCAGAAATTCCTTTATTTTTCAGATTAACTTGTTTAACTCATTTTATTTTGCGATCAAAATGTTTATTTTATGTTTCATTTCCTTCGCCATTTTTTCTGTTCTTACTCTCAACTTCATGCAAATATGTATTAATCATCAATATATTGGCTGATGTCTATAAACGGTAGGTGTTCGTTGTCAAGTTCAGAAGATCGATTCGCAGCTACGTGTTTAGTTTCAGATTCAATTTTACCGGACAGTAACTGAAAATGCACCTTCTACCATACGCTCCGAAAGACAAAGGCCTTCCAAATGTAAGTTGGTAAATGGAAACTGTGTGGAAGTCTTCTTAAAGATCATACTATTTCCAAAAGGGAAAATGTGGTATGTCACCCTATATAACACTTCCACGTGACACTTAAGGAACTTTAGTGTAGCTGAGAATATTGCAAGCATTTAAGACAAGTCTCTAGACTGAGAACTTCTTTTCTTCCTCTCAACAGTCTCGGTATTAAAAGAGAAAACTTAGTACTGAATTGGGCATTAGTATTTGAACCCTAACAAACTAGGGGTCTTCACTAATAAGGCCCTTAAAGAATTCAGTTTGAATTCATTTCAAAGTTTTGTACGAGGTGCTTTGACAAATTATTCATGTAGTTCCTTTCCTGTTCAAAAGTTCAAACTCAAGTGTCATGACTGTTTTACTACCTTAGTGTTATATAATTCAGCAAAACGTGGAGTTCAAGAAGAAATTATTACTCCTGTATGGTTTTCTAAGTAACGCTTTACTCCCTGAATGAATCATTGTCTTTGCCATCGATAATATCCAATGGCATACTTAGAATAATAACCAAATTTCCACGAATCACGTGACTCCATCTTTAAGACGGGAAGGAAATATCAAACGTCTTCCTCTCGAGCCCTTCGCTTCCTATGGAGCATACGTCGTCGTCGACGATTGTTCACCATCATCCTCGCCTATAAGCTGTCTTTTCCACTTCTCTCCAGTTAGATCCCCACTTTTTCATCTATGCATCAGTATCCTGTCTCCAGCTATTTTTTAGGACGTGATTTCTTTCGTCTACCTTGCTGGTAAACCTTTTGATTTTAGAATTGCTCTTCTGGAACTGACCTGAAGCTAAAAGCTAAATAGCCACAGTGACAAGATCAGCATCGACAGCAATTCTACCATGAATATTTTGGTAGACCATTTCTGTTTCTTTCGGTTCTCTTTCAAAATGATTTCGATGCCAAGCCAAGGTTGATAGTCGCAGACTACTCTTTAAAATATTTTCCGGGTATAATCTATTTATATTCTTGATAGACTTCAGCTTACAAGAGAATCCACTTCTATTTTGAATAACCAAATTGGTGCTGTCTGTTTTTGGTTTAGATATTTCTTCTTAAATTAATGTCCTATGTCAAAATTTCCTAAGCACATTTAGCTTCTGCAAATATCTTGCACTCTAGATTTAGGTTCTTGAGAACTTGTTTAATTTCTATATAAATATATGTATGTGTGTATATTTGCACGAATATACAGGTATATACATCTATAAACACATACATATATAGATAGATAGAAAGATAGATAGATAGATACATACATACATACATGCATACACATACATACATACGTGCATGCATGCATGCATGCATACATACATACATGCATACATACATACATACATAAGAAGACTACAGATTCAAGCCCTCAATGGAACTGTAAAGATATGTAAAACTTTCAAAAAATTTAGCACATAAATACATATGCATGCATCTAGACATAAAAACGCATCCATAAAACAAACATACAAATCTGCGCATACACTAACACCAAATACTGCACACACACACATATGCACAAATACCTAGATGATGTTGATAAAAGTTCCAATGAAGGAGCCTTGAATCTATGTTAGAGTCCGGCTCTTTCTCTATGGACAAGAAATACAGAAATGAAACTGATTGATAACATACATACGTGTACGTACATAGACACATGCATTGATTACATTCAGAGTGAGGAAGAAAAAAATCGTTCCGTATCTGTGTGTATATCAAGGTCGAATGCCTTAATACTGAATCGTAAACATACTTTGAACATAATTACACTTATATTCCATATTTTACCTTTCCTCTCTTTTCTCTGCGGTAAATTGAATAAATTCCCCGTTAGATCAACAATGATATAATTTCTAACGCCGTCCATGTGAATCAAAATATGAAGTCGGTAAATCTTAACTTATCACCCACCAATGGATATAAATACTCTACCAATACCGAGTTCTAACTTAAATCGCGAGACAAACTCACAAAGCATTGATCAGACCAGGGCTGTAATAGAAAACCTTTACCAAAGTTGGCGTGCTGCAGGACTAAACCCGCAACCAAATGATTATAAATTGAATTTCTTACTCACTCAGGCATCGAATAATATAGTATGCGATTATTCCTTGCTGTATCTGCATGGTGACCCGGCAGAAAACTGTTATATATGCCCACAGAAATACATGAAGTCATCAAGTTTAGAACTTTCCGGCCTGCAATTAAATTTATAAATTTATAAGCTGGAGACAGTTTTCTTGGTAGTTTATTCTCAGACATACCGGCTTATGGTCTGATATTGGTAAGATATTTAATTTTAGTTTGTTTTTTTTTTAGTATATTATTAGTTTTATTACATGGTTTGGTGCTAGACATTTTGTGGCCTGTTTTATGAGATTTTTACGTTTATTTCTTTCTAAGTGTTCATCCACTCTATCGTTACTATGTATTTGATTCATGAACTACAAGTTGTGTGTGATTTATATATTTTAATAGTTGTTGTGTCTCGGGCATTTATTGCTTTACATTTATGTTTGGTCTACTTGTTTATTTCAATATTCGTTTGTTTTTTTTATTATTATTTGAGATTGATTTATTCTGTACATTTCTCTCTGTAGTTCTTATTTCTCTTAAGTAGAGATTCCACTACGATAATTCAAATTTTTCTTCTAAATCTGGGGTGGATATTCAGTGTACCATGTAACCGTTAGTATTTATTAGTGTCTCTAGTGTAGACTTGATCTACCTGTTAAATGCATACGAATGTTTATGTCCAGAAATAAATTTATTACAATGGAAAGAGTTTTAGCTTCATAATTCTGTTCTGGATATTCTATTTTAATATACGAAGGGGCGTTCAAAAAGTAACCGATTTTATTTGTCCCCGGACAAAACTCTTAGGGTGGAAGGTGACGGTACCCTTCCTGAATACACGTGAAAATCCTCGCACCGGTAGGTAGCGTCGGCTCTCGGCCGTTACATCAAGAGTTTAGACGTTTAGTGCGCGCTCGTCAGATTTTCATTTTCACCGAACGCATCAAGTAGATATATTGCACCAAGTTTTGCCAAAAGCTTGGTGCTACTCAATATCAAATCACCCAGAATATTCAGCAGGTCTTTAGCGATGATGCCATGTTTTAAAATCAGATCAAGGAATGGTAGAACCGTTCTAAATATGGCCGCACCTCAGTGGAGAGCGAGGCACATTCAACCAGGTCATCCACAATTCGGAATTAGGAGCCGATTGAGAAAGCTCGGCGAAGACTGCCTTGTAACAATCCAAGAATTTCCTCATGACATGGGAATAAGTACAGGACAAGTGCAATCCATTCGGATTTGTACATGAAATTTGTCCTCAAGATGCTGACGTAGCAGTATAAGCATCTCCACATGAAAATCTCTCAGGACATGTTGGTCTGTGAAAACCGCAACCCAGACCTCACGAAGGCCATCATCACAGGTGATGAGACATGAGTTTATTGTCTCGGCGGAGTTTCGGCGTGTATGGCAATGGAGCGACAAGTGTCGTTGATGTGGATGTAGTGGAGATGTTCCATTTCTTTCCTTGCCTAAAACACAGCTGTATAATTAAAATGGAAAAGAGTTGGCCGAGATTTATTGCAAGCAAGGCTATGTCCACGTCGAAATCTGTTTGACTCATTAATAATTATTAGTCATTTAATTAGGTCAATTTAAGTGAAGATGCCTTTTGTCAAGAACAAACATGAACACGAACAGAAAGAAAGAAAGAAAGAAGACTGACGTCTTGAAGCAATATCACAAATCCAATAATAGAAATAATTTGTAACAAAGAACGCCTAAAGTCAAAGAAAACGAAGAATCTATTTGAAGATATTGTGCTAGCGAAGAATTAAACCATTATCAAGGAATTAAACTTCAAAGGTATCTACGAAGAATTGAAAACGTCGGACTGTCTTTCCAGCAACTTCTCATATATATATATATAATATATATTAATCAGAATTAAGGACGAACAATCAACTTAACGAGAAAATACCTTTCAATTCTCGAGATTTCCTTTCATGTATACTGCCGATAAACTTTACGCTTCCCTTCTTTTATTTCTATTTCCTTCTTTTTATCTTTTTTCTCTCTTTTCTTCCTTTCTTCTTTCTTTTTTTCTTTTTTATTTCCTTCATCTTCGGCATCTCCGTCTCTAACACCTTCTTTTGAAACACCTTTCACATCGACCAATATACCTTGCCATTTATCAATGTATATCTTCATGTTTAATTGAAATAATTTGTATGTACTTTGTTCATCTCAAACTATAGTTCTATCTCCCCATGCCTCACTCCTTTTCTCTCTCCCCTTTTCTCTCTCCCCTTTTCTCTCTCTCTCCTTCTCCCCCCACCTCGTTCTCTCTCTTATTCTGAACTCTTGTTATAGCTTCAGTCGTTATCTCAGTCACTCTTATTGTCTCTTTTATGTCCATCAAAGAATCGTCCTACATAAAATTTATAAGCAAATATATCTCACTTGAGACGTGTTTCACTCTTTAAAGGACTTTCAGTTTGTCAGCATCGAGTCGACACATTTTTATTATTTTTATGTTATAAAACATACATATATATATATACATATAAGTATATATATATGTACATATAAGTATATATATATGTACATATAAAGATAATAAGACAAGGTAGGAAATGATAAAATAATTTTATCATGAAGACTATTTTAGTACCGGTTTCAGTCTTTGCGACTTTTTCAACTTTTTCTAGTAAAGCATGAAAAACAATGAAATTGAGGAAAAATTAAATGAAATGTGTTCTTTTTTATGCTTCCCTAGATTTCAAATACGTGAGACATTTTCCTTTTTTGTTTTGTCTCTCTCTCTCTCTTTTACTTTTGTGGAGGCTCGGTAGGTAGGTAGGCAGGTAGGTAGGTAGGTAGTAGCAAATCAGAAGAAATGTTTAATATGAGGGATGTTGGTTCTGGATTTTGACTGTTTAAGCAGGAGTAGCTGAGGAAGGAGACGATGATGATGATGATGATGATGATGATGCTCATCATCATCATCATCATCATCATCATGAAGAAGAAGAAGAAGAAGAAGAAGAAGAAGAAGAAGAAGAAGAAGAAGAAGAAGAAGAAGAAGAAGAAGAAGAAGAAGAAGAAGAAGAAGAAGAAGAAGAAGGGAATGGTATGACAGTAATAGCCTGTTAGTTGAGTTTTCTTAAATGTTCGAGTGACCTAAAGGTGACTTGTTGTGGTTGTAATAGTAGTGATTGGAATTGTTCTGAATAAATTCTTGGGTTGTGACTCTTCTGAATGTATCGTTTTTGATATTTGCGTGGATATTAGTCTAAGGCCCTTGTAGTAGTGTCATTTGTGGTGGACCCATTCAAAAGGGGCTTATATTTTGCGATAAAATATAGCTCTTTGCTAATGCGCTGATTATAGGTTGCATCGTCCCTGAATTTATACAGGGGAAAGATTCTGAAATCCAAGCATTAGGTCGCTGAGGAATGAAACGGTTGGGTGCAGCTGCATGGGTGCTGAAAATCTGGCACGGTTGAGTGGACATTCAACCTGTTTTGGCTATAGAACGTTTCCTCCACAGGAAGCAAACACGCAGGCATGCTGCTCTTGCGTGCAGAAATATACAGATACTGAGAGAGAGAGAGAGAGAGAGAGAGAGAGCGAGAGAGAGAGAGAGAGAGAGAGAAAAAGAAAGAGAGGGAGAAGGGGAGGGGAAAGGAGGGAGGGAGGTAGAGGGTGAGAAATATAATTTATTCTTTGAATCTTTTCCGGTTCGGTCAAAGAAAATACCAGGCTCTAAAAACCATATGTGCTTGTCTCGGTTTGTTCTTTTAAAACTCTTTAAGGATGTGCTCCAGCATGGCCGCAATCCAGTGAATGAAACAAGTAAAAGAAAATAAAA
>NC_068995.1:7457687-7464701 GCF_001194135.2 Octopus bimaculoides | reverse complement strand
ATATATATATATATATATATATATACACTTTATTTAAAAGCAGCAGAAATATAACAAAAGAAAACTGTTACTCGGAGTTTCACGTTCCCGTTCATCGGACAGTTTTGAAACTCCAAGTAACTGTTTTTTGTTATATTTCTGCTGCTTCTAAATAAAGCATATTACTCTACCTCTGGTATAACATGAAGGCTACATAAATTATATCCAACAATCAAATGTTGTGCACAGTTAACATGGAGATTTCAATTCTAACATCCATCTCTTGTTAGCAACAACATGGAGACTATTTGTCACATTCAGCTCTTGTAGCTACACCAACAGATAGCTACACCAACAGATAGCTACACCAACACATACCAGCAAATGTTATCAAAAGAGAGAAGGCTACATGTACAGCACCCAGCTGTTGTTCACAATAACATGGATACTTTAGACACTCCGTCCCAGGGGTAATGCCTAACAACAACCAGTATCATTTAAAAGTAATATTGATGTATTTCATTAACAGCTATTGGTCTACTAAATATAACATGGTCAACTATCATAAACAACTCCCTCCTTCGGAGAGAATATTGGATAGCTTTTGCAACAACAACAACAACAACAACAACAATCTCCTGAAGGATGTAAGAATATCCCTGCATGAACCGTCTATTACAAAATAACATTGTGATTATTTTCAACATCAAACTCCTCCAACTGACAACATCGAATTTTTTCAAGAACCAGGATTGGGCCACCAGTTTCTTGCAGACTTTTATTAAGACCAAATTCCATGAAAAACTACAAGAATTATACTTCTATGTCTTACAAACAATAATCAAATGTAAAAGATCTATTTCTTGCCGCAAATAACATCAAGACAATAAAATACTTCTTTTGATTTGAATAATGTGATCGAAGCTACAACCATCAACATTCGATCTCACATAATACAGTAGAGATAATAATGATCACTATCTCCTGATCTAAATATTGCAGTAGAGACTACACCAATTATATCCTGATCGCAACTACTTCGAACAGTCTATAACAATCAGGTCTTGGTTATACATACACTGTACATGTAGCCTTCTCGCTATTGTATAGTATGTATTTTAGGGTCGTAACAACAGTGTGCAAATTATAACATCAATCACGTGACCATAATTATATTGTAGGGACTGTAACATTTTTCGTGATCAGAACTACATTGTACAGATTACATCTTTTGTGATTATAATTTTGTTGTACACCTTATAATCCCAATCACACTGTACAGACAATACCATCTATCCTTTGATCATAATTGTATTCTAGAGACCCTAACATCTATCTTGCGATCGTATTTGCATTTTAAGGACTAAAACAACCATCACCTGCAATGCATGTACATAGTATATATATGTTTCTTCCACTGGTTGAGTTACTTCAACCATATTCCAACTCCTTTTTAAAGTCGAGTTATTTTATATTGTATATACGTTTGTTTTACTGGTCAATTTACTTAAACAATATTCCAAATCCTTTTAGTCGAACAAACCGACCACAAAACTTATTCTTTGTAAGGCTAATACTATTTCTATCGATCTCTTTTACAAAGTTATGGCAAATTTATGGGCGCGTAAACACAGCAGGATCGGTTGTCAAGCGATGGTGGGGTAACAAACACACACACACACACACACATACACACACACACACACACATATATATATACATATACACAAGACGGGCTTCTTTTAGTTTCCATCTACCAAATCCACTCACAAGACTTTGGTCGGCCCAAGTCTGTAGTAGAAGACATCTGCCCAAGGTGCCACGCAGTGGTATTGCACGTAATATTGTTGTTCTTGGCACTCCATCGTTGACGACGTCGAGGGTTCCAGTTGATCCGATCAACGGAACAGCCTGCTCGTGAAATTAACGTGCAAGTGGCTGAGCACTCCACAGACACGTGTACCCTAAACGTAGTTCTCGGGGATATTCAACGTGACACAGAGTGTGACAAGGCTGGCCCTTTGAAATACAGGTACAACAGAAACAGCAAGAAAGGTTGAGAGAAAGTTGTGGTGGAAGAGTATAGCAGGGTTCGCCACCATCCCTCGCCGGAGCCTCGTGGAGCTTTAGGTGTTTTCGCTCAATAAACACTAACAACGCCCGGACTGGGAATCGAAACCGCGATCCTATGACCGCGAGTCCGCTGCCCTAACCACTGGGCCATTGCGCCTCCATTTGCACGTACTATATATTACTAGTGAAAAAAATCCATAAAAAGTAAGGAAATAACTAATTTTGATGCACGGGAAAATAGGATATATATACATGTACGTGTATAGAGGTAAATGTGGTGTTTGGTTGGTTGATTACCAAATTTACAAGAATCAACGGAAACTCCATTTAAGGAGCCGTCAATCACTGTAGGAAATTTATGTAAGGGAATGTACTCAGACAAGACTATTTTCCGGTTTGAGGGAGTTACCTCCCTTGAAGATCAAAGTTTTTACGTTACTTGGAATTGACGGATGTTGTGTAGAAAATGCATGGGCTTCTCTCAGAATACATACATACATACATACATAAATACATACATTGGCGAAATTCTTCAGCCAATAGCCAGCTTTGGTGTCTGGGCCTGAGAATTTCCTGTTTGGTATATTCTGTAGAACTGCTTCCAGTATTTCACCATCTATTTCAAATCGCTTTTGCTGGATATGCCTGCAGTAGTCATGCTCCAGTTATTTCAATCATATAACTTGTTTGTTGCATTGATCATTTGTTTTCCATACTGATCTCCATTAGCCTTCAACCTGTTCTTTTGTGAATTGACCTTTACGGAGATCGAATCTTTTGCATTGAAATTGCGGTAGACTCACTTATGGTCTAAGCCAAATAATTTAGTAATCATGCGGTGTTCATACGTTGTAGATATATATTCGTAAAAGTGGTCTATTAAAAAGTAATATGAGTTGTAGGTCCACATTTCCACTTGCCGCCAGTGTTTAACTGCTTTTTTGTTTGTTTTTTTTACAAGGAAATAAAATGGAAATTCAGAATCAAAATTAAAGTTATCAAGGGGAATAACTTCTAAGAGTTATTTCCCATGCTGGATTTTTTTTTTCTTTTTCTAAATGACTAAATGTTATGACTATAATATTTATTAATGAGGGTAGAAATTGATATTAATCAATTAAAATCTGTGGTCTAGTATATTAAAAAAAATCCGAAGATTAAAATGATATTACATACAAAAATTTCTACCCTCATTAATAAATTTTATATAATAATGTTGTCAAACCGGTAAATTAGCTGCAAAAATTTATTAACTGCAGAATTATTTCCGGACTTAGCACGCCAGATTGAAGACATTTGAAAGGATACACTGAATGTAATATGTAGAACTCTACACGTTTTCCCTTTCGGGTGGACGTCTTGTGTCTAGTTCTGGAAATTATATTTCAAATCTACAGACTACGCTGACGATCCTGCAGATATTTATTTATGTAAATTTTAACAGGTGAAACCATGGTACGTAGGTTAATCGTTTTTTTATTTAGTATTTTTTCATTTGTCTTGCCCTTTTACAGTCTGTTGTGTCGCAAAATTTTTACTGAGAACATATATTCCTTTTTCGTGGTTAGATGACTCGGCATCTATTTCTAGCATATACGAGTCCACTCACTCCTCTTACTTTTGTATGTTATGACGATAATATTTAGACGCCTTTTTTAGAAATACTAGCCAAATTCATCGTTTATAGAATAGAATAGAAATTTAGAATCAAAATTAAAGTTTTCAAGGGAAATAACTCTTTCAAGAGTTATCTCCCATGTTGAATTTTTTTTTTTATAAACGTCTAAACGTTATGACTGATATTTAGACGCCTTTTTAGAAATACTAGCCGAATTCACCCACAAACCACAAAGGCGGAAGAGGAAGATGTTGCCTAGCACCAGTCCACCATAGACATTGTCAATGGCATGGTAGCGGTACGCGTGTAGTTCTTTTTTAGACTTATTGATTATTCAGACATCATAGCGCATCTAGTTTAGAGGAATGCAGCAAAAGCAAACATTTCACGCTTGCACGCCCGCATACATACATACATACATACATACATACACGCATACACATACATACATACATACATATACACACACATACAAGCATACATACATGCACACATACATACACGCATACACACATAAATACATACATACATTCATAAATACATACATAAATACATACATACATTCATACAAACTTACATACATACATACATACATACATACATACACGCATACATACATATATACACACATACAAGTATACATACATACATACATACATACATACATACATACATACATACATATATACATACATAAATACGAGAGCATTGTAGTTCGCCTGAAGCATTGTGTATTGTTTGTAAAGAATAAAAAGTTTTGAATGGTACAACAATGCACTATAATACAAAAAAATAGACTATATACCTGTTGTAATTTAGTTATCCATAGTCCGATGATACACAATTCCTTCTTAAGATATTCTTAGATAGAGTCGCTGCTGTGATCGGTTTTCCAACGGCTTTTCTTTTTTCGGAAGTGTCTCAGTAGTGGTCTCACGAAGCCCCTTCCGGAATTCCTCATGAGAAATGCGTGAGGTCAGCTATGTCTCAATCTCGTGTGTGTTGGTACATTTGTAGCGCTGCTTCTAAGTTATGTGTTATACGTGCAGCTTCCCTTTTTTTCTTTCTTTTTTCTCTTCTCTTTTTTGTTATAAACAATAGATGAACATATCAAAAATGAACCTACACGCATCCAGTTGTAGCTAAATAATATATTGATTACCAACCTCCAGCCTGTTGTTAATATATGCCAGACGTAATCCCATGACAATTTTCTCTGCCGGGTTTTTCCTTTGCAAACTTAATGATTTTACACCCTTTGCTTGTTTGTTTTGTTTGTTGTCCTCTGCACTCCTCCTTAGATTCTTTACTTCAATAGCATGGTAAGTTTTTTATGAAATCTCTAAAACAAATCCCTAATTATCGTTCACCATCACAGACGCTGTATCATATTCATACCGCTTTTCTGTCTCTTTGAATCTACAAAGTTTGAAAATAACGAAATGCACTCTTCTACCGACACAGTCTTGTCTGTGTTTATACTCGTTTTATGCTAGCTTACTGCATCCATTTAAAAACATCTTCAGAATCGATTTAGTCTAGTGTTCCCTATCTAACATCCTATCTAATGTCCTCGCGTGTGTCTATATCATAAATTGTTTATTAACGTTTGACCTAAGCCTGAACACAAACTACATATTCTATTTTATTTTCTCCTGACATTTAGATTACATCCAACACCAATAACAGTAGCAACTTTACCGATTCAATTTTGAAATAAACAAGAGTATCAAATATAATTTTAGATTAATGACAAATGTTGATGTCTCATTTGCTATTATTAAATTTCTGCGATTACGATATGAAATAGGCGAATATAAATATAACACATCTCTAGTATCTGCTGTTACAGACAAACATTCATCCATGCACAGCAGCACAAACACAGATTATTGAGACTTGATAAAAGCATTTATTGTTGTCGCTGTTGCTGCTGCAGTTGCTGCAGCTGTGGTTCTTATGACTGATGCTGCTGCTGATGATGATGATGATGATGATGAACTTGATGTTGTTGAGGATGATGATGATGACGATGATGGCGACAACAACGACGACGATAATGATGTTGGTGATGTTATTCTTCTTTGTTTACTCCTAATATTCATCCTCATCAAGTAAATTGTTTCATCTGCTTTACATGTATATATATATATATATATATATATATATATATATATATATATATAATATGTATGGAATTATTTATGTATATATATATATATATACATATATATAATATGTATGTATGCATTTATTTATGTGTGTATATATATATATATATATATATATATATATATATGATATATATATACACATACATGCATACACACACATATACATATACATATGCATACATACATACATACATACGCACATACATACATATATATATAATATGTAGGTATGTATGCATTTATTTATGTATATATATATATATATATATATATATACACACACACACACATATACATACATATATATCTATATATATATATTGTTTTAATAACCAGTATTACATTTGACTCCTCGGCTTTTATCTCTCTGATGTTGCTTAAATAAGATATCACTCAATTACTGTGATTGATATCATAGATTTATTCCAACGCATAAAATTGCTGGCCTAGTGTCAAAATGTGACCAGAAGCAGTAACACTACCGTTGTTGTTGCTATTGTTGTTGTTGTTATTGTGGTAGTTGTTGTTGTTTTCGTTGTTGTTGACTTTTCCATAAGACAGTGGTGAGATGGTAGAATCGTTAGCGCTTTTGACATATTCGCATCCGTTTTCTTTCCATAGTGTAGGTGATGAATCCTCTAGTTGAAGTATATTCAGGCATGGTTCTGTGACAAGAAGCTTGCATCCCATCCTCATGGTTCCGGGTTCAGTCCCACTGCGTGGCACCTTGGGCAGGTGTCTTCTACTGTAGCCTCGGGCCCACCAAAGCCTTGTGAGTGGATTTGGTAGACGGAAACTGAGTGGTGGTTCGTCTCTAAATTAGGTGTGTTCCAGATGACGAGTGTTCCAGTTGATTCGATCAACAGAACACCTTGCTGCTCGTGAGATTAACGTGCAAGTAACTGAGTAGACTGGTGCAACGTGTCAAGGACACAATCCACTGCCAGGGATCGATCTCGTGAACGTTCGATCACGAGCCTAACCACTAAGCCACGCTAAGTTTCATACATCTGTCAAATTTCAAATGTCGAGCATGTTTCAATACATGAACATGTTATGCAATAAAATCATACATGTTTCTGTGCTCTCGTATGTGTGTGTGCTCGTGTGTGTGTGTGTGTGTGTGTGTGTGTGTGTGTGTGTGTGTGTGTGTGTGTGTGTGTGTGTGTG
>NC_068995.1:7456132-7457550 GCF_001194135.2 Octopus bimaculoides | reverse complement strand
GTGTGTGTGCGCGCGCGTGTGTGTGAGGAGGAGGAGGAGAAGAAGGAGGAAGTGGAGGAAGAGGAAAAACTTATGGTCGGACGTTCAATTTAACCTGTCATTTGTACGCACACATGAACATACGTACGGAGGTGCGTATGTATGTATGTATGTATGTATGTATGTATGTATGTATGTATGTATACATATATATATATATGTGAAAAAAACGACACTGAAAAAGCCGATATTGACGGCGACTACGTTAATGATGACGACACCGATGACGTAGAGATGGTGGTGTTGGTGGTGGTGCTGGTGGTGGTGGTGGTGTTGGTGGTACCACTGCTATTACTGCTTCTTAATGCCGGATATCGGTATGGTATTTAGTGTGGAGACGACATAAATGATATTTTGAGTACGGCATGGGTGTGTCTAACATTTTTTAATTCAACTCAATATCCTTTTCATTGATCAACCACGTATCAATAAAACTTAATTAGACCTCATCATGGAATTGTAATATATATATATAAAGATATATATAAAGATATATATGTAGGGGTGCTCGCGCGTGTTTGTGTATGTGTATGTATGTATGTATGTTTGTGTGTATAGTGTGTCCAACAAAATGCATTTCTGAATGACTGAGAAAAATAATGATTGAAAAAATACTGATGTTACAACTAGCCGGCCAACTCAAGTAAAAATTCGCTATGCGTAACGCTGTTACCCGAGGATACTTTCTACTGATGAAGTGCAATGAGGGAGAAATGTGCTTCTAACAAAGTAACCACTGCTGCTGCGGCTCCTGGATGATCTTCGTCTGCTACTGATATAGTTTTGTGCTTTTAACATTGTACGTCCAAAAGAGATGTAAGAAGAATATTTATAATTATGAACGAGTCACAATTACAACTAACAGGGTTTCAAAACCTATACAAGTTTAGAATAGCAGTCAAAACCGCTATGAAGCTATTTAAATCGCTCATATTTCTCTTCACTATAAAAGCTGTTTTGATTTCTATCCCTGACGAGACGAATGGATCCCTTATTAGGTCCCTAAAGTCGAAATTGCAATAGAGAATAAACCAATTATTTTCAAGTTGTGGATTCTATTTGTCATGTCGCCCGCAGACAGCTCTTATAGTGAAGAGAAACAATATGAGTGATTTAAATGGCTTTATAGCGATTTTGACTGCTATTTCTAAAGATGTAAGGGTTTTCAAACCCTTGTAGTTATAACTGTCATTTGCTCATAATTATAAACATTCTTCTTCTATGCATTTTATGATAATATATTTGGCCATTTATATATTCATAAATAATTTTAATTGTTTATCATATATCCTCCGTAATGTACTTTTACATTACTTTTTAACTATATGTATGTATGTATGTATGTATGTATGTATCTATGTATGTATATATATATATAT
>NC_068995.1:7454915-7455943 GCF_001194135.2 Octopus bimaculoides | reverse complement strand
AAAAAAAAAAAAAAGAAGAAACATCCAGATCTATGCTTTTAGCAACAATTTGTCAATCAAACCGACCTTGTTTCTAAGACAACAAATTTAAACCTGTGTTTTTTTGTGTTTTTTTTTTCCACTCTGCCATTCAACGAACAGGAGTTACACGGAAAATATGGAAGCAATGTCAGATTTTGATAAACAACAACGGTTTATGAATATTTCTTTCCATACATATTAAATTTTTCTTTTTTTTATTTCTGAAAATAAAATAACTCCAAACATGTTTTCGACAAATATGGTCTAATTTTATTTTTATTTATTTATTTATTTATTTTATGTGTATGGATATGTGTCTGCGTTTGTGCACATGCATCAGTATGTGCGTATGTACGTATGTCTGTGTGTCCTGTTCTAGATTTTATACCAGAATATTTTTGCTCGTTTTTAATATTACGGCGTGCGGGATATGTTGCACCGAACGACACGTCAATCTGTTTGACATTGGTGTATTTTCTATCATCATCACTCATTTCCCCAAATTTCTTGTCCTCATCCACAAGAAAGAGGCTGCTGCTGTTCTACGGGACATAATTAGAATTCAGGAAGCAAAGATTCGGAACAGATACCGCAAGTATCTCGGTCGATAAGTTAGTGGTATCGAAACCGACCGTCTTGGACTTTATTTTCCATTTCGATAAAATGAAATGAAAAATATACCGTGGCAATATCATCATCATCATTATCATCATCATCATTATCATCATCATGTCAAACTGTTTGATATGTTTCTATGCGTCTTAAAGTTTCGGAGGCCTTTAACAGAAGCCCCTCTATTTCAGAGGCGCAGGAGTGTCTGTGTGGTAAGTACCTTTGCCTACCAACGACATGGTTCCGGGTTCAGTCCCACTACGTAGCATATTGATGAAGTGTCTTCTACTATAGCCTCGGGCCGACCAAAGCCTTGTGAGTGGATTTGGTAGACGGAAACTGAAAGAAGCCCGTCGTATATATATATATATATATATATATATATATATATATAT
>NC_068995.1:7448711-7453188 GCF_001194135.2 Octopus bimaculoides | reverse complement strand
TATATATATATATATATATATATATATATATATATATATATATGCGTGTGTGTGCATGTATATGTATATGTATATATATATATATGTATGTAGGCGCACACCGTGTTTATGCTGGAAACTACGTCAATACACTTCTTCGAATCAAAAATTGTCTGAAGCAGTAAAGTCAAAATCAACAACAGCATTCATTCCTTTCATAATAACTTCATGCTCTTCCATGAACAACAAGAACAGCACCAATCAATAACAATAGCTGTAGTCTCTGCTGTTGTATTTTCTAACAATACGACGACGACAGAAATCCATGACAGGTGTATAAGACACTCTATCGGCCATAATTCTGGACTGATATTTAATTTATCTACTGCTGCAAAATGAAGCGCAAATTCGGGAGGACTTAGAGATACATAATTAATAAACGTTAGTTGTTTTGGTTCAGGCAACATGGAAGTGATTGTGAATTGTCCCTTGCACTGAAGTGTTATTATTAAGAACCGAAAGGAGAGGAACACTAGAAAACAATATGGCTGATGTGTTCAACAACGTACAGCGATAGATACAGATTATGGATCCTGGATTCACTACTCACGAACAGACGCACACACGCACACACACACACAAACACACACTCATACGCACACATATACATAGACATATATACATATATATATATATATATATATATATGTACACTTACACTTTATATATGTGTGTATATATCAATATATTTATATCCATCTATCTATCTACACACACATACGCACACACGCACGAACAGATACACACACACGTACGCACACTCGCACACACAAATACTCACATAATAAGATTGTTTTACATGTTGAAATCAAGATAGAATTGGAGGCGCATTGTGACCAGCGATGCACCACAACATCCAATAGTGTTGTCGGTAAAGTTTTATATATATCATGTTTGCGTTAAAGTGTGGAAGTGTATGAATATAATCCAGTAAAATTACATATGAGTCCCGCATATCTGAAGATTTGAAAATCATTCATCGTTACAGAAACAAGTAAAAGAATATACATATATAAATAAGAATACAAAAATGGGACAAGAACGTGACAGGTGACAACAAAACATCCAGACAGTTGGATGATACAAAACGAGACATGAAAAACAAGGACGGGTCATTCGGGGTTTTGTTTCGTCAGTCGAGTTCCAGATTATCATTGCAGTTTCGGCTGGTTATACTCGAGACTGCTCCAATCTGGCAGGCCCCAAGGAAAATCTAAGCTAAGAGCACTAGATTCCTTGGAAGAAAGCAGCGAATGTATACGAAAATAAGGACGAAAAAAAAATGGAGATATGGTACACAAATACAAATGTAAACAACAGGACATTAACAACAGGTGTCTTTCGACTAAGGACGAATTAAATTAAACTGGCGTGTGTGGAAGTGAAGCTTTACGGCAGGGACATAAGAGATGACTGGCGTGGGAAGTAATATAGATGTTGCACACATGGTAGTCGAACCAAGAAAGAAAAGATCAGGCTTGGCAGAACACCGGTCACGTGGAAGGAGAGGAGATAGATAGAGGCAGAGGGATATGGGAATTAGGGAGGGACGAGAAAAAAAGAAAAGGGACAGAGTGCCCACTCGCAAGGCTTCGGCCTGTCTGCCACTTTAGCTGAAGACACCAGTCCAAGGTGTCACGGAGTCGGGACTGAAGCTGAGATCATGTGCTTGGGAACTCCTTACTACATTGCCATACCTGCGCATATTATACGAACCACTAATTTAGTTATAAAGTAATAAATGAAATCAATTAACGAACATGGATATTTTCAACAGCTTTATTGCAAATTGCAAACTAGGAACAATAAAAGGAAAAAACAAATAAAACAACAGAAAAATAAAATAAAATAAAACAACATAATTATAAGAATAAAAGAACTGTATGGAAGATATAATATGCGGAGCTTTATAAACGAACGTTTACCAGCCCCACCCTTATACTATTATTATGTTATTCTGCTGTTCTGTATATTCTCTGATTATTCTGGTTAGACTGTTCATTCGCCATATGATCCCTATATTCTGTGATTCCAGTTTATCTATTTTTAGTAGTAGGGATACCGGTCGTATTGGTTCTTCCATTTCCTCAGTTGTCTGTCCCGTTGTCGCTGCCATTTCCTTTCCTGTTCCGCTTCTTTTTCTTTGAGTTGTCTCAGCAGATACTTATAGCGTGCTGATTCCAGTTTGGTCCGTACTTTCGTGCTGTATGTTGGTGCATAATCTGTCCCGCTGATTCTGGTCGGTGTGTTCAGTATTGAGTTGAGTTCCGCTGTTGAAAGTTTGAGGAATTCGTCAGACGACGTCGGTGTGATCGGAACCTGCATAAACAAGAAAAAAGTTTGGAGAAAAAAAAGCAAACCCAAAATATGATTTTAAGCGTAAGTAAACAAAACAGAAAATGCTTTTAAAAGACATGTAAAGCTAGAGCAAAAGGAAAATGAAAATAAAATGCAAAACGAAAGCAATAAAAGTACAAGGGATGATCAAGATAATATCTTTAGGTTGGCGCTCTAAAAAAACCGGTACTCCTACACTTACGATGACGAGGGTTTCAGTTGATCCGATCAACGAAACTCTCGCCGAGTGTAGAGCTATATTTATAACGTGTGTCTGAACATTCAACAGACACACGTAGCCTTAAATGAGTCTTCAAGGTGATACACTGTGACACAGAAAATGAAAGGACTCACCCTGTATGTATGTATGTATGTATGTATGTATGTATGCATGTATGTATGTATGTATGTATACACACACATATAGATGTGCATATCTTTGTGTCTGCCAGCACACCGCTTGGCAACCGCTGTTAGAACGTTACGTCCTCGAAACCTAGCGGCCCGCCAAAGGCGGAACAATAAAATAACTTAGAGGCTTGAAAACTAAGACTAATTAAAGAGTTCAGTCAAATAACTGAAGCAAGTGAAAGAATAAAGGAATAAAAGAATAAAAGTATTAAAGATTGAAATAAAGTATGTGTGTGTACGCGCGTGTGTGCTAACATCGTAAAACATTATCTAAAGCAGTTGAATAAAAATTAGTTGTCATAGATGGTGTATAATGTAATATATACACCGTGTATTTATGTTTGCGTGTCTATTTGTGTGTTGTGCGTTAATAGACGAGTATTACCATATCCGTAGGATAGAGGCGTTGTCCTCCTGCTCTGATAACATGGTCAGGTGCTCCAGAAGTTCCATAAAACACAAAGGTTACATTCTTCACAATACCAGATGAATTCGGAAATATTTCCTGCAATGATGATAATAATAATAATAATAATAATAATAAAAATAATAATAATAATAATAATAATAATAATCCTTTCTACTATAGGCACAAGGCCTTAAATTTGTGGGGAGGGGACTAGTCTATTACATCGACTAGATAATTAACTTCTGGAAACATGATTTTGAGTCACATTCCCTCCAAAAGACGGGTACAATTTCAAGCATGAGAATGAACTTCGCTAAACGAATAAATAATATAATCTCAAAATGATATATCATAGTAGCGAACACCGTGTTCTATTAAAAACATGTAATACTACGTTTTAAGGGTTAATAGTATGACTTGTTTATTGTGTCTTTATATTGTTAGGATAAAACATGGGAGGTGGTGCAACGCTTACAGTGTCCTTAACAATGATTTTCCATGTTCCTAAAGGATCTTCTCCCCACGTTTGTACCGACATAAATGACCAATTCTTAAATCCTTCTGATGATGAATCTTTTGGTCTCTTCTGCAACAAGTTCGTCTTGGTCCCTAAAAGAAAAAGAGATAAGAAAAAAGATTTTTTTAAATGTTTGATACATCTTGTATTCATTTGAACATTATTGGAAACACCAAACTACAGTACCTCGGGGTATGAAATTTACAATAAGCTCGTTAAATTGACTGAGGGGTTAGATCAACATTGAATTCAACTTATCAAGCAGAGATTTACCAAAGGACACAAATCAAAGCGCCTGATGACGTTGGACAGCATTTAGTATAATGGTATACAGCCACATTGAATACGTGAAGAACATTTCTGAAATCGGTTCACTTACCACTTGGTGATATAACCCAGATTTCCAAGTCTCCTCTGTGAGTGTGATCGATATTCATAACAACTTGTATATGTTCTAAATACATCACTTCATTTGAACTGTTTTCACATCGATCACTCGAAACCAAAATATCCACTTCACCACCGTCTTCTAGTTTCCTGCAACATATAGAAGTAAAAACACAAGAATAATGTGTATGCGTGTATATATATATGGGGGGGTGTCTGTGGCTGTGTCTGTGTGTGCGTGTGTCTGTGTGTGCGTGTGTCTGTGTGTGTACATACAGAGAGAGAGAGAGAGCGGCAGAAAGAAAAAGATAGAGAAAGAGAGGAAGAGAGATATACAGAGCGAATTGTATAGCCACATATAATGTATATTGATATAT
>NC_068995.1:7445841-7448336 GCF_001194135.2 Octopus bimaculoides | reverse complement strand
ACTCGAGAAGTAATTTTTAAATATCCGGTACACATTCTATCGTTCTGTTTTGGTTAACCGCTAAATTAGGAGGAAATAAACATACCAACACCGGTCGTCAACTAGTGGTGGGAGGACAAACAAAAACACTGACGCACACAGACACACACGCAGCACACACCTACACACACGCAGCACACACGTACACACACGCACACACATATACGCACGCATACACACACACATAAGTTTACAGTAGAGCGTGTGGAATGTAACAACTGAACGTCGCTGTCACGTAGTGGTGGGGGGGAGCGGAAATTGCACCAGCGCTTGTCTGTTACACGTTTCAAGAGGAAGTCCTGGATCATCGTAGAATGCGGTGCCAAAGATGCAATGTAGTGACAAGCGCGTAATATTTATATATCGGGAGAGATAGTGGGAGAAAGACAGAGGTACTGACAGACATGCAGACAAACAAGCAGACAGACAAGCAGGCAGGCAGACAGACAGATAGACAGACAGACCGATTACATTGACAGACAGATTGATAAAAGATAGATAGATAGATAGACAGATAGATAGGTAGATAGATAGATAGATAGATAGATAGATAGATAGATAGATAGATAGATAGATACATACATACATACATACATACATACATACATACATACATAAACAATATTTTGTTTACGTTTCGATGTAGATTATAAACTTTACGAAGTCTGGTCGAAAATCAACAACAGGCAAACGAAAAAAGAAGTGAAAGATTAGAGATTAGTAAAAGAAAGAAAGAATTAGTAAAATTAGTAAAAGAAAGAAAGAAAGTAAATCTAAATTCAACAACAAATAGCAACAAACAAAACAATAAAAATACCAACAACGAAAAGGCGTAAGTGGACGTGATAAAAGTTTCATGTGATTGAATTGTGAAAAGCGTTTGTTGATTGATGTTTATGAATGCGTGCGTTGTGATTAAAGGGTTACTGCGGTTGTGTAAAGGAATTAATTCAGTAAAAGACTCGTAGACAAATATATATACCTACTGCTCACGATCTAACATGTGAAAGGGGCGGATTCAGTAGATTTGTACCATAAATATAAAATGAATTACCATGTGCGTACATATATATATATATATATATATATATATATATACACACACACACACCACACACATCAGTTGAATAAGCTAAAACGGTCTGGTTTTCACGTTTTTTTTTTATTATTGTATTAAAAAAATATTTTTTACAATGCTGAAGTGTGTGAAACATTAGAAAAAAGTATTTTGTAATGTTCATAAAGTTCAGTCGGCGCTTTCATGCGTTCGTAGTAATCATCAGATTTCAAAATGTATTTAACTGAAGGTTGAGTTCTTGAGAATTGCAGTAAAATGACTGAAGTCTTCCTTTTTATAACTCTTAGAAGGCTCCAAGCAGCTAAGTTTCTCGAAAACAGTTTTGACCACTCCGCATGCAACTTAAACGTCACGGTTTGCCTGGCACAGCGATATTACTGACAGATATTCCGCCTTTATTTTAACCAATTAGCTTGCGGTTTACATGTAATGATTTTATGACTGAGCAAACTTAGTTGGTTTCGATCGTTTTTAGTTCAGTTGGTGGAAGTCTTCTGTAATTTTTTATGTTCATATGTTAAATATATTTTTTAAATCCACATCATTAACTTGTTGTTATATTATCGTTGTCATTTCCGTTCGCAACAGGTTTGAATATTCTAATAAAGCGTTTTTCTTTTATCTTTCTTCCAGCTTCACTTGTGTCATGTAGTTTTTGGAAAGGAAAAATTAGAAACATTTTCTGACCACATGTTTCTATATGTTCGCTCAATGGAATTTGGCGAACATTAGTGTTCGCCTATATATTCGTAAATACAGTATATACAGTAAGCTAAGATATAGACATATGGTTGAAAAAGATTGGAATAGAATGCCCAGGAGATGTCTTACGGAAAGTTTGTCTCTTAGAGACAGCAAGGATTATCAGGAGGGTTCTAAGCACTTGAAAGACTGCTAAAAAGTTGTGGATACCTAAGGTTACAGATACTTTTAAGTCGGTGCTCCAGCCTGGCCGCAGTTTAATGACCCCAAAAAATATAAACAACAATACAAAAAACTAAAAGCAAAATGTCACAAATGGTTCATAAGGCAAATAAATACGAAAAACATTTACTTGTTGGATTCGGTAGTGGCGGTTTTACAGATATGTTGTTTTGGTACAGTTTTCCATTTATGCGGTCGAGCGGCGTTTATTAATTCCATAGCATTAAGCAAGCCAAAGCCAAAGGAAGGGTTTACCCAAAAGCCACCTGCGTTCTGAGTCCATCCCGGATTTTGGTTCATTCCAAGTGGATTCGACGTCCAAGTAATTAGATGTTGTACATCTCTCCACGTCAAACTAGGGCTGAAATAAATAAAAGAAAAATCAGGTGCATATATATGTATATATATATATATATATATATATGTGTGTGTATGTATATATGTATGTATGTAT
>NC_068995.1:7444738-7445831 GCF_001194135.2 Octopus bimaculoides | reverse complement strand
AAGCAATGTTAAATCTCTGAACGAGGTATAAACAGTAACTGCACGACAACGTGAAGTATATTTGCCACTTAAATGAGACTAAACCCTAAGGAAGTAAGAGTGAGAGAAAGTTGTAGTGAAAGAGTACAGCAGGGTTCGCCACCACCCCCTGCCAGAGCCTCGTGGAGCTTTTAAGTGTTTTCGCTCAATAAACACTCACAACGTTTGGTCTGAGAATCGAAACCACGACCCCACGACCGCGAGTCCGCTGCCCTAACCACTGGGCCATTGCGCCTCCACGATATGTATCTGTATGTGTGCGAGTGTGAGCATATGCACTATTGCTTGTATGTGATAACCAAATTTGGACTTACTTCGATTCTAGAAGCAAAGCGAAAATTCCTGCAGCCATTGGTGCCGAAGCTGAAGTTCCTGAATGCTGGTCAGTGCATTCGTTATGTAGGTCAGCTGTTACCTAGAAAAAGAAACCAAAAAAACCTGGCATGAAATTTCCAAATTGTCACAGATATAAACATTAGGCTGGCAAAGCAACGTATATCTCGCTTCTTACTATCTAAACAAGTACATAGATGTAATTTTTATTATGTCTTGCCATTCCCGGGTTTTATTTAAATAATTTTGGCGCTGTTATTGCCTTGTGTTTGAACAGTACAGCGAAATCACAAAGATTTTCAGTTGACCAACTTATGATGAAATGCCCTGGACATTTTAAGCTGAAGTCGTTACTTGAGTATTTATGTAGATTTGTGCACCTTTCTATATGTTCCCCGATGTTTTTGTGACCTGAGTATCTTCTGCATTGTTGGTGTTGTTGGCACTCCGTCGTTTACGACGTCGAGGGTTCCAGTTGATCCGATCAACGGAACAGCCTGCTCGTGAAATTAACGTGCAAGTGGCTGAGCACTCCACAGACACGTGTACCCATAACGTACTTCTCGGGGATATTCAGCGTGACACAGTGTGACAAGGCTGACCCCTTGAATTACAGGCACAACAGAAACAGGGAGTAAGAGTGAGAGAAAGTTGTGGAGAAAGAGTACAGCAGGATTCGCCACCATCCCCTGCCGGAGCCTCGTGGAGCTTTAGGTGTTTT
>NC_068995.1:7440541-7442375 GCF_001194135.2 Octopus bimaculoides | reverse complement strand
TATATATATGCATGTACATGCATATATGTGTTTATATATATCTTATGTACGCAATGTGTGTTCATCAGGAAAATCACAATATGTATGCGTATATTTGCACATGTGTATGTGCGTATGTGTATATGGACTTGTGTGTAAATACATGGTTAAACTTGATTTTGCTTGTATAATAAATATAGGTGTGTAGATTCCACAGAAATGTATGTTCGCTGCGAAATACACAATTTTCATTGGAGCAACTCGTGAAACAGAGTCCTTTAGAATAGCTACTGTTCACCTGATATGCCTTGAACCTCATTCGGTTAAATCTACAGTAAACACAAGAGACAAGTTTCAAACATCACCTATAATAAAGCACAGAAAATTCAAACTATATTATCATAAATTATACACACCTACACACATTCTTATATCCCTCTATTCATTCTACTTTAGTTTGTCCAAATTCGTCAAAGTTTCTTTAATATATCTTACAATTATTGTCAAAATCTTTGATACTAAATTTCACTTCGTCAATTTTTGTAAGTTATCATAGATCTTTTAACGTTTGTAAATGTTTTAACCTCATTTGTATGTTATTATACATACATATATATATATATATATAATTTTCTTTTAACACATATAAATAATTACGCATATATATATATATATATATATATATATATATATATATATATATATATATATATGTATATGTATGTATGTATCTATTATATATATTCATACATGACACCAGTAATTCTCGACATGATAGATAGATAGGTAGGTAGGTAGGTAGGTAGGTAGGTAGACAGGTAGACAGACAGACAGACAGATAGCTAGCTAGTTAGATAGATGGATAGATAGATAGATAGATAGATAGATAGATAGATAGATAGATAGATAGATAGATAGATAGATAGATACGAACATGCGTAGGTATATTTATGGAATAAATATTGATCTAAACTATATATTGAATCAGTATTTTGCAATCGTTTTACTTGGAATTTCGTCTGTCTTTCGAACCAAAAAACCCCGAAGGGACTTGTACACATGGATATAAATTTTATATAAATCACACAATCTACATAAGTGGAAACAATTTGTTGCCTTTTATGGTCATGAACTCACAGTATTTTCATATGAGCTCACAGCTCATCTTTCAGTATTCGATATTAATACATATCTTACCACTTTTCCTTCGGACAATGTAAGACCACCGGAGAATGTCGATGCCATAGTCGATGCGCAATACTCAACGTACCAAGGCTTCATCATTGTACTAGTAATGCTGCTGATTGAGATGGTGTAAATACTTGACGCATAACCATCACAGTTGCAGTTGTCACGATGGCCGCCATTACCGGAAGCCCAGACGTACAGCACTCCCTTGCCATCACGTCCCTGCAATGTAAATATATTGATTATATTGTGTTCAAACTATTCATTTTCCTTATGATATAAACAAGCAAACGAAGTTTGCTTTTAGAAGCGTTGAGTTGTCTTAGAAAGTTAAAGAAGTGATTTTTAAATTCTCAAACGCAGGACAATGTTAATAATATAGCCTGAACAGGATAAACTACCCCTATTTTGCAGAAAAAAAGTGTAGTTGGTTAGCTGTGGTCCCACAGCTAACCACCTACACTTTTTTCTCCAAAATAGGGGTAGTTTATCCTGTTCAGGCTATATATGTGTGTATATGTATAGATATGTAATGTAATTTAATATAACATAATGCAATAAACATTAATACCATAGACACACCTAAATCTCTTATATATAGAAACACACAGCACAAAACATCCTGAGACCAAGAGAAAAATTAACAAAAATCCTTCCCACCGAATTT
>NC_068995.1:7439238-7440318 GCF_001194135.2 Octopus bimaculoides | reverse complement strand
ATATATATAAATATATCTATATATGACAAGCAAATTAATTAGTTAGAAAATCTCTGTAAGAGATGAAAGAAGTAACTATATTGGGAAGGAATGTTTATCGGCATTAAAATATACGTATGTATACACACATACACACACAACACACACAAACACACACATATATATATATTCACACACATCAGACACAGATACACACACGCATGCGTACACACACGCACGCACACATACATACATACATACATACATACATACATACATACAAACATACATACATACATACATACAATCTTATAGCGTTTTATTTTTAAAACAGAAGAGTGTAATATTTCCCAACTTCTGTCTCTGAAATTTATCTGAAATCTTTACCATTTTTGAAAATATTCTTATAAAACTCTGCACTTAGTCACCTACTTTAATTCTTCACAAGATGGCGTTTTGTTATAACAAAATGGCGAAGCTGCTTCCTATTGTTTTCTTCCTTTTATTTAATTATTGTTGTTGTTTGTTGGTGAAGGGAATTTGCTATTGTGGCAGCGAGATTTTATTTATTTATTCATTTATTCATTTACTTATATATTTATTTGTTTGTTTGTTTATTTATTTGTTTATTTGTTTACTTATTTGATGTTTTATTCATTTATTGGTCTCAGTATGCTGTTTGTTCTGCTCTGTGAAGTTTGTCAAAATTCTGTTGATCCTTATTTCTTATATCTACGTCTCTGCATGTCTTTGTGTACAACCGTTTTGTATTTGTTGATAAATACAAACGCACACGCACACACACACACACACACACACGTGTGTGTGTGTGTCTGTGAGTGTATCTGTGTGTGTGTGTTTTGTGAGTGAGTGTGAGTGTTTGTGCATGTTTGTGTTTGTATATATGTGTGTGTGCATGTATGTATGTCTGAGCACATCTAACCCTCGGTATATATATGTATATATATATATATATTTATGTGTGTGCGTATGTGTGTTTGTATATATATATATGTGTGTATATATGTATATATATACATATATATGTATATGTACATATATATATATATATATATATATATATATATATATATATATATA
>NC_068995.1:7436127-7438685 GCF_001194135.2 Octopus bimaculoides | reverse complement strand
TGTGTGTATATCAAGAGATATCGGAATTGAGAGTCTCTTTGTCGACCTTCAGCTAAGTCCCATCCTATATTTTTGCAAGAATCCCATGACGGATTCTTCAGATTTAAGAATCAAACCACAAGATAGCAATCCCAGGCTAATTTACGTTAGCCTCTGCTCTCTTGAGTACAATGCTAGTTGTAATACTAATACTGATGATGATGATGATGATGATGATGATGATGATGATGATGATGATGATGATGATGACGATGATTATGATGATGGTTATGATGATGATGATGATGATGATGATGATGATAACAATAACAATAATAATAATAATTAATAATAATAATAATAATAATGATGATGATGATGATGAAGATGATAATAATAATCCACGGAACCATACATACACAATTAGGCAGACGACATTATCATTCATTTCATCGTAATGATGATGATGATGATGATGATGATGATGATGATGATGATGATGATGATTGCGATGAAGTCGATCTTCAGTCAGACACAACAACAGTACGGTAGCATTGTGATTCATCTGAGGCCCAGTTACAATTAGTGTTTGCCACAATGACGATACTGACTGACCTCCCTTCCTTTTTCTTCCCTGCGTATTGATACGACATTCCTTTCATATAATCGCTTCTTCTCAAAGATCTCTTTATATCTTTCCAACAATAGAGCCTCGACGTAGCGACCCTGTTTCTAACCGTTTCTTTCACCGGCAGCAGCGTCACCAACCCGCGTCATCAGCATCGCTGCCCCCCCCCCCCGACTGAAGTTGATAAGGCGAACAATATACGAACCCCTCATCTATGATGAAATTTCTGGAACAACACTAGATTCTTGTCAACAATATATACATACATACATACATACATACATACATACATACATACATACATACATACACACACACATGTATATATTTACATACATACACATACATACATACACATACATATACATACATACACATACATACATAAGCATATATATATATATATATATATATATATATATAAAGTATATGGATATATGTATATAGATATATACATATATATATATATACACATGTATATACGTACATACATATATATATATAGATATAGATATAAATACACACACACACACACGCACACACACACACACACACACACACACACATATATATATATATATATATATATATATATATATATATATAAAGTATATGGATATATGTATATAGATATATACATATATATATATATACACATGTATATACGTACATACATATATATATATAGATATAGATATAAATACACACACACACACACGCACACACACACACACACACACACACACACATATATATATATATATATATATATATATATATATATATACATATATATACACACATATATGGTTACATATACATACAGGCATTGTACACCTGAAGATACTTCAATAAAGCGATTTATGTGGTAATTTATCGTCGTATCAGAATCAGTGCTCCAGCATGGTTAATAGAAACCAAACAATGAAAGAACTTAATGATCTCTGCCAGAACACAAATAATATTACAAGTCAGGGTCGAGATGTTTGTACCTGTCCAATGAAATATGCTAGAAGTAACAGCAAATATCCCTGCAAATAATAATACTTCATCTTTCACTTCAGCTTTATTATCAAATCAATTAATTAATCAATCGGAACTATTTGCCCTATTCTTCTTCTGTTTAATCGATTGGTAATAAAAAGGAAGTGAAACATTTCTACAGCGTGTGATTTACTAACAGTGTGACCCTCCTAAAATGTAGCAATATTCGTTTCATCACCCGATTTCACTTAAAGAATCTAACGAAAGAAATACAAAAACGAAGTGTATGACAGTTGGCAGGGAAGACAGCTGCTCGAATACAGGGCTGGCATTCCCTTTTAACTGAGTACAAAGGAACAACGAGAAAGGATGTTCCTTACTCTGAGATACATCACACGAGCTGGTCAAGAAATCGAACCAACGATGTTATGTTCGTCAGCCTAAGAACTTAATCACTAGACAACGTGCCTGTCGACGTATTTCAATTGCCTTTTTAAATCTAACAACATGAAGAGTTAATACAGTATTAACTGCAATGCTGAAGATCCGTCATTATTAAATACATTTTTGTTCCAGTTATAAGCAATTTTTTTTTGTTATTATTAAGATCACTGGTCTTCTTTTCTGTCAATACTTTGATAGTTATAACATCATGTGACAATGTCCAACATAAACATGTTCATCTGGAGCAACTAGAACTTCACGAGGAAACAATACGATTTCTTTTAGCAAAAATATATTATAAAAAATTACGTAAAACATGACATGGTTACACTCATATTTTTAATAATAAGGAGATACAAACAAACATGCTCCTCCATACACACAATACACACACACTTATATTTGTACATATACTGATAAAATAAATACCTAAGCGTATGTACATATGTATGTATAAGCATATACATACATATATACATACGTTTATATATATATGTATATATATATATATATATATATATAT
>NC_068995.1:7434920-7435543 GCF_001194135.2 Octopus bimaculoides | reverse complement strand
ATATATATATATATATGTATACATCCATATATATATATATGTACATATATATATATATATTATATATATGTGTATATATTTATGTATGTATGTATGTACATGTATGTATGTATATATTTTAAGATTCACAAAGATCAGAACTTCACTGCAGCTCTTAGTGGTCCATATCTTTTATGCAATCTATGTGGGTATCTTTTCAAGACATTATCTGATCTTAAAACCTACTTAAGACGCCATGATGGATCCAAGTTTTAGGTACAAGATGTGATCAAATGATATGACTCCGAGAACGCTGTGGTAAAATTTAGAAAATCCTGAAGCATATCTTTTATTTATTAACTTACCTCTTTAATAGAAAGTTCCATAGCCTTCCTGGACAATGTTCCAGGTCCATCAAGGGTCATACCATTATCGAGGGGTCCCCAGCTGGCACTGTAGATGTCGATGTACTTGTGATTGAAGCCTAACGCTCTGGCTTCCAGAGAATCAGTTATTGGACCGTCAAGCATCCGAACACCTGTGGAAGAATTGACATTAGCATAAATGGACGCGCTTGCAAAAATATGTATATGCAAGTATGTGTGTATATACGTATTCAAATATATATATATATGTATATATAT
>NC_068995.1:7432475-7434611 GCF_001194135.2 Octopus bimaculoides | reverse complement strand
TATATATATCGGGTCATCCCATAAATGAATCGGTTTTTTATACTTCTTATATTTTTCAAAAGTTCTTTTTAATCTAAAATATACTCTCTTTCATTTCCTACGATGCTCTTCCATCTATCTAGTATACTTGCAAGGTCCCTCTTCCAAACTTATCTTGTCTGTGACGAAAAATACTCCACTACTGTTCTGACCTCATCTACAGAATTCATATTTTCTCTGTCGAAATGATTTTGAAGACTGCGTAATAAATGATATTCAGATGGGGCGATGTCCGGCGAATATGCTGAGTGGGGCATCGTTTCCCATTCAAACAGCTCTCCCATTCATTCACCCACTCTCACTCGCGTTCTCTTACTCGCGTTCTCTTACTCGCGTTCTCTCTCTCTCTCTCGCTCGCTCTCTTTTTGTATATATAGTTACATTCCTTCATTATTCAATAGATTCTTACACGTGATTCATAAATGAATAGACCTCTGATGTAAACTTTATTTTTGATCCTAACACATTACCAAATTGAAGTAGATTCATTCTAAAAGACAAATCATTTCAGATAGAGCAACTGAAGATATAATAAACCCCCAATTAATGAGCAGAAAGCAAACAACAAGATTAAAATCCTCAAGAAGAGACTAACGTTTAAAAGAAATTCAATAAAATTACCAAGACACAAGTTAACTTTTGAACGTCTACAAAATATTTAACAAACATAACCAAGCCAGGACAACATAAACGCAAAATTTGTATAAAGGGAATAATAGACAAAAAAAAACTCAGAATAGAAAATTCTAAAGATGGTAACCTAGAATAATCTAAAACTGAAAATAAATGATTAAAATCGTATGACCTTCATGGACAAACTAAAAGAACTCTCGATGTTACTTTTTAAAGATGCGTTAAAAACAACAAAATAAATGCAATCCTGGCCTCGCAGACTCAATGAAAACTAACAGGAAGATCAATATCACAATGTTAAATGGAATAACACTTGTAGCAGCTACAAGCTACAACAGTAGTTACTCTGAAATATCAAACTGCAGAAAATTAAAGTAGTGAAAAAAAGATAGAAAATAATGGTATTATTTAACAAGAACACAGAACTGAACTAAAAGCACATAAATACAATGTAAAAATCGATAACTGAAGATCTCGCCAAGGAAGAAACATCGTTACATCGAAAAGAGTTCATCGGTATAAATTACGAATTATTTTCGATGTAAGGATATTCCTCGTGAATGTTCTTTTATAACAATAACTCGTTCGAATCAGACGCAAACGATTCTCACCAAGAACTAGGGTAAAGCAATTTAATGGCCACTGCATCACCAACATGAAATGAAATAAAAGAACCCTGTAGAGGATTATGGATAGTGATGAAACAATTCATTTAGTGCTTCATTTATATTATCGACCTCGAAAGAACAGAATTCATAATTTATTTCAGCTCTAGAAGAACTCAGAAAATGAGTTATACTAATTTCACAAAGCATTTTGTCCGACGCTCTACCGATTCTGTCAGCCTGGTAATAATATTTCATATCATAATCAAAATTATCCAGGTTTCGTGTATGAACTGAAGTTTATATCGACCGTAGGGGTTGATTGATACTTATTGATCTTAGGAGGCAGAAGGGTGATTTGCAAGACATTGTGTCTGGAAACATAAAAGGAGGTAACTAAATATACTACAAGTCATTATGTTTATTAATTTACAGATTTGAACATCTCCGTCATTATTCCGTCAAAGAGAAAACGTGGCTTCCATAAACTTTGTAGATTCTCACGGCCTAGAGATATCCATGGAGTACATAACACTTGAAATACATAATACTTGAAATTATGTACGTTGATTCTAATATATAAAGTATGGTTTGGTTGAGAAGAACGGAAACCTTTATAGTAGAAGTGGTAGAGACAAAGATGGGGCGGAGAGAGAGGGAGAGTAGAAAAGAGAAGGCAATGGTGTCATCAGAAACCAGCTCATGGGTCTTCTTTAGGATGGCGTCTTGGATGCTGTATGTATCAGTGACATAACCATCATTAGACAATATAGGCGCGCAATTCTCATTGTATTTGAAGATAGGCCGCCAGACAGAGTATTGATTGGATTCGTTAGATCGTCGGTTTACGTATCCTACG
>NC_068995.1:7430331-7432192 GCF_001194135.2 Octopus bimaculoides | reverse complement strand
TCTCTCCCCTTCTCTCTCTCTCTCTCTCTCTCTCTCTCTTTTCCTCTCGCTCTCGCTCTTTGTCTCGCAAAGACCCAGCCTTGTCACATTGTATCACACTAGTTACACCTTAAAACTTCGCTGGATGAACCTATGGAATAATCAGCCACTTGCATCTTAATTTCAAGAATGGGAACTCAATAGGTGTACCAAAAATCGAATGCTCATCGTCGACAGCGACGAAGAGACCATGACAAGATAATCAGCATCTAATCAAAGCTGAGGCATTTATTTTCTCTCGGAAGAAGGAAGCTAGTTCTTTTGGAGGTTTCTAATTTTTGGCAAAAACCACAGAAATGTGATGTTGTATTATTTCTTACGAACACGAAAATTTATGTAAGATGGCATTGTTATGGGGATTCTGTGATGTAAACGCTAACATTTGACTCTCAAAAGAACTATGGGATGGTCGTGAAGAATTATACAAACCATTTATCAAGACGAACGAATCTGAAGAAAGACAACGAAGAGCCAATGTGCATAAAAATAATAATAATAATGATAATAATAATAATAATAATAATAATAATAACAGTAAGTGCAATAACAATAATAATAATGAAAAGTACAATAATAATAATGATCGTGATATTCATGATAATCATATGATAACAATAATATAATAATTTAAGCATTATTATTATTATTATTATTATTACTATTATTATTATTAATATTATTATTATTATTAGTATTAATAGTAGTAGTAGTAGTAGTAGTAGTAGTAGTAGTAGTAGTAGTAGTAGTAGCAGTAGCAGCAGCAACAGCAGCAGAAGCAGCAGCAGCAGTAGTAGTAATAGCAGTAGTAGTTGTAGTAGTAATATTATATTTGTAGTTGTTGTGGCGGCAGCAGCAGCAGCAGCAACAGCAGCAGCAGCAGCAGCAGCAGCAGTAGTAGTAGTAGTAGTAGTAGTAGTAGTAGTAGTAGTAGTAGTAGTAGTGTTATTATTATTATTATTATTCACTTCAAGAAAATCTAGTTCTGCCTTGTTCTGCTAATCTGTACGGTTTACAAATTGAGTTATTTGTTTATTGATGAAAGTAAAAGGATTAGGCTTGGTAGAAAAAAAAACACAACCACGAAGCAAACAAAACAAAATAATAATAATAACTTGGACATTTGTCAATGCCATGACATGTCTATGATACGACTTACCGCCAATCTTGGAATTGAAAGCAATACCAACACCGCATATATTGTTGTTCGCTGTCATGGCAATCTCACCAGCACACCGTGTTCCGTGCCTGGAAGAAACATAAATCGTAGATTAATATAAACGTACGTTTGCTTTATTCTATGCGTGTGAAGAAGGGGGAGGAGGAGCAGGAGAAGAAGAAGAAGAAGAAGAAGAAGAAGAAGAAGAAGAAGAAGAAGAAGAAGAAGAAGAAGAAGAAGAAGAAGAAGAAGAAGAAGAAGAAGAAGAAGAACGACAACAACAACAACAGCAACAACAGATCCACAAACTATACCGCTATACATGCATATAAGAATAGATTATACGAACACTCATACACGTGTAGAAATTTATAGAAGCATATAAATTTATCACAACACGGTAAAAACTTCAAACTTCGACGACGTAATGGTAGGACATAAGTATGGGATCATTTTAATGACATATAAAACTGCGCTCGAATTAGAGAATTATGGATAAGTACATACAGAATTAACTCTCCCTTCTTTTTGTGCATCTATTTACGTAATGCTCTGTCTTTCTTTTTATTTATACATATAACTATAAGTATATATATGTGTACATACATACATGCATATAAGGAGTGAGAGAGAGAGAGAGAGAGAGAGAGAGAGAGAGAGAGAGAG
>NC_068995.1:7428554-7429633 GCF_001194135.2 Octopus bimaculoides | reverse complement strand
TATATATATATATATATATTCAATATATGCGTGTGTGTGTTTATGTTGTGTATGTGTGTGTGTGTGTGTCTGTAACAAATTATTTGCATACTAGTGTATGTGCTTCTTCACATTGTACTCCTTGCTGATATTAGCGAAGCAATGATTTAATTTTATTACGTAATATAGGCAACTGGCTTAAGTAATAATACCATTCCACCTGCTTGAAAGTTGAAACAGGTGTATATTATATAAATTCTAAAATATCAATAACGTTGCTGTGTCAAGTATACAAGCACACACACACACACACACCCACACCCACACAAACACACACACACTCATATATGTATATGAATAATAACACAGATGTTTTGTGAGAAGTTCTAATTGTTAATTCTATATATATATATGGTGTCTGGCGTACCCGGTAATTCCCGGGAGATCGGGGCTTATCTTTTGGTGCCGTTCTCATAACTGTGTCGCTAAACGAATAACAACAATACAAAGTATGTAGCCCTTAAAACTGTTTTTGTGCATTTACAGAGAATACCGAATTGTCTTACACAAGATCTTATTATTAAGAATTCCCAATAAGTTATGAATATCGAAATTGTGAAGTCAGTTATGTGATAACATGAAATAAATTACCTGATTGTAAGAATGCAAATAAAGTAGGCCCGAAAAGGGCTTTAATGCGTTCCCAGTGCATATAGAACGGAGGAGGAAATACTACAAAGATTCCTTCCGGGGGTTCTATTATGTATTTTTCAACATTCTGAGTACGCCATAAGGTTTCCAGGCATGAGTTCTACTCACGTGTTAAGTTTCATAAAAATCAATAAAACGATGTCGGAGGTGTTAGCTAACAACGCCACAAACACACTCACTGACAGAATTTCCCACATACGTAATAGATATATAAGTGCTCGTTTTAGACACTTTTACCTGAACTTCTTATTTTCTTTGTATCATGTTTTTCGGGCTTAATTTTTATATTATAAAAACAATTAAATATGTTTATTTTGATTTTATTATCCGTTTTATTATTAATACCGTCACACACACACACACACTCACCCAACCACAAAAAAAAAAAA
>NC_068995.1:7426189-7427916 GCF_001194135.2 Octopus bimaculoides | reverse complement strand
TAAAATTATATCTGAAATGCTGTTGCTTCAATTTATGCAGAGTGAAAATCTGATTACAAATGCAACGAAAATATATCGATGTACGCTGCAGATACACACGAAATATATTTATATATGAAACAAAGACCGTATTTTCATATTCATAAATGCTGGCGTATTTATTTTTTAATATTTAGATAGGAATTTTAAATGTAAATTCGATAAACCTAAATAGATTCTAATTTATTAAAAAAAATTTAACCCCAAAGTTTTTTAAAAATTCATTTTTCTGAAGATTGTAAATATCAAAACGTAGATGTGAAGTGCATTTCAGAGGTAAAAAAAAAAAATGTATATAAAAAATTCGGTAATCCTGGTTTATAAACCAACGTTAAATAAATCATTACCAATTTACCTGATCGTTCGAATTTAAAGATTCTGATGTATTATAAATATTAGTTTCAAATTTTGGCACAAGACCAGCAATTTCGCGGGTGAGGGAAAGTCGATTACATCGCTCCCAGTGTCCAAATGCTACTTATTTTATCGGCCTCGAAAGGATGAAAAGTAAAGTTGCCCTCGGCGAAGTTTGAACTCTGAATGTAAAGACGGACGAAATGTCGCAAAGCATTTTTCCCGGTGTGCTACCGATTCTGCCAGCACGGTGCCTTATGATTTACTGTAAATATCAACATGTGGAAGAGCATGGTTCAGTGGTTATGGTGTTGCACTCATGGTAGTAAGATTGTGATTTCGACTCCTGAGCTTGTGAATGCGTTATGTTCTTGAGCAAAACTCCTCAGTTCATGTTCCTCAAGTCCACTCAGCTTGCAAAACTGAGCAATCCCACGACGGACTAACGCCCGTCTAGGGCTAGCATGAGGCAAGAATATATACGCCACAGAATCCCGGAAACCAAATTTTGAACCTATTTATACGTTCACACGTATAATTATCACTATATTACTGACTCGGCCAGAATATTAGATGTTATATATTGCTGGTAACAATGTGAATGTGCTTCTTCGCATTGTTGTAGCTTTTGAATGATGAAACCTTGCTGCGTATATATTATTGTTATACATATCATTACATAAATTGATACTTACTTGTTTTCATTGGATGGATCATAACGTGGTCTTGGGTCCTCGTCGTTATCGTTCAAATCACCACTGGCTTTAGGGTCCTACAGTAATCAGACAGCATATCATAAGTAATAAACGACTGGTAACAAGATTAACCACTAGTTCATTTGATCTATCAATGGTATGATATTCACTTGTGTCAGATAGGAAGATGACATAATTAAGGGAGGCAATTCACAAACATATGCGATATCCTAGAAATATTTTCAAAAATTCAACAAGTCAAGTATCGTTAGTTCTCTGGAAAACCTTGTTCGTAACCGTTTAGATTAGTCATCCCAGCTCTTACATATAGGGAATGCATCCATGCACAAATACATTTATACACAATATACATCTATACACAATATACATCTATACACAATATGAGAAAGAAAGAAAACGAACGAGAAAGGCAACATATATATACATACCTATGTACATATATTATACGTGTGTGTGTGTGTATGTATATACATATATATTTACATATATTTGTATGTATATATGTGTATATCCATCAATCTATCTATATATTTATCTATCTACCTATCTATTCATCTCTCTCTCTCTCCCTCTCTCACTCTATACACACACACACACACACACACACACACACACACA
>NC_068995.1:7425696-7426132 GCF_001194135.2 Octopus bimaculoides | reverse complement strand
ATATATATATATATATATATACACGCGTAAGGAACGAGAAAGTGTAAGATAGCAGGGAGATAGACAGATAAACAGATAGACAAACACTCAGCTAAAGAAATAGATAGATTGACAAATAGGCAGACACAAAGACAGACATGCAGACAGAAAGACAGACAGACGCTGGAGGAAGTTAGACGTGCTGAGATAGACCATTATATCCACATTAACTACATGAAAACAAAACGATTGTGTTAATGTTTTCGACAATATTCTTGTAACACTATATTCTGTCACTCTTATTGAATATTCTGTTTGATTTTAATTTAAACATTCCTGTGAGTGTTTGTGTGTGCACGAGGGGATATATGAGGGTATGTGTAAGCGTATATATAGGCAGATTTATATATGTAAATATTTCCACATATATATATACATACATACTTATATGTATATA
>NC_068995.1:7422900-7425432 GCF_001194135.2 Octopus bimaculoides | reverse complement strand
TATATATATATATATATATATATATATATATATATATGCACACACACACATATATATATATATATATATATTTATATGCAATTAAAAGTGATTAATATTTTCCAATTCCATTTTAATTTCCACTCTCAGTAGTGAAACAATTATTTACTATTCCCCGAAACAAAAATGAATAAATAAATAATTAAAATAAAATGTATTGTTAGTGGTATAAGCAATAAAAATGTAATATAACATTATATGAAATAAAATTGAAATTATCAAAGAAATCCTAAAAAAAAATTACAAAAAATTTTAAACAAACGCTACATTATTTCCTTTCTTACATGTTAATGTGTATTTTAAATGTCATGGCACCCACACACAACCGTTCTCCACATACATACATACACACATTCACACACACAGACGCACATATACGCACACAGACACGGTCACATAGTGACTTGCATTCGGGCAGACACATACATACATACAGACAGACAGACACAAACACACATGCATACATATATAGATACATACATATATACATACGTACCTACATACTTACATACATACACACTCATACAAACACTAAAACATGTACAAGGACATACATCCCCACACATGAACGTATATATATATATATATATATATATATATATATATATATATATATATATACGTATGTATGTATGTATGTATCTATGTGTGTATAACTATATCTGCATTGGGTACAATGAGATATTTTCTGCGTATTTGCTTGTGTTTGCATGAGCGTATGTACGTAAACCGACGTATCCATACAGGTATATGCATATATGTCTGTGCTTTTGTCTGTGTTTATGTGTGTGCATATGCGTGTATATGTTTATGTGTTTGTAAGTGTGTGCGTGTGTATGTGTGTGTGTGTGTTTGTGTGCGTGTGTAGGCTCCTGCACGCCCCTACAAATTCACAGAAAATATTAATTAGCTCAAAAACTACATTTTTGTTTTTTTTACTCAGATCCTAAAACTTCCACCCACATTTCATAAAATAAAAATACAATAAATCAATCCTAAGATACTCGAAATGTCACCCCAAAGTTAACACCCGTTCAACCCACGTATTCCAATCCTTACCAATATTTTCAAGGGTCAGCAAGAATGATTCTATGTGCTCCTTATTAAAGAAAACTTTCATTCATCGTTTGCTTCCCACTCACTTTGTCTCTTCCACTTCTGTCTCTCTCTCTCTCTGCCTTCTTCTTTCTAAACATCCCATCTCTCTGTTTGTCTCTCTCACTGTGTTTTTTTCCCTTTCTTTTTCTCAAGTCTCCCCCTCTCGCTTTCTTTCGTACGCTCTCTGCGTCATATCTTTACATTAAGTACATGACGGACCCGGCTATTATAATACATCATTTGAGCTATGTTGAAAGTGAAACTAGAGGGCATGTTTGCGGTGACCTATATGCATATTACTGCATTATCACCATGCAATAAATATATTATCACATACATACATACTATTATTGTTATTATTAATATAATAATAATTATTATTATTACTAATATTATCATTATTATTATTATTATTATTGCTGTTGTTGTTGCTCTTGTTAGTGTTGTTATTTGTGCTATTATTATTATTATTATTATTATTATTATTATTATTATTATTATTATTATTATTATTATTATCGTTCCTCTTCGCTCTCTCTTTCACTCCTCCTGTTTCCATCGCTGCCTTTCTCTCCTCCCCCTCTCTCTCTCTCTTTCTCTCCCCCGTTTCTCTCTCTTTCCTTCTCTCTCTCCATTTATTGGTAATTCTGCTGTTTTAACTGTTTGAAATATTTATTGGAAGCCGTCTTCTCTTTTGTTTTTGTGTGAGCATGTGTATCTCTCTGTGTGTATCTCTGTGTGTGTATCTGTGTGTGTGTATCTCTGTGTGTGTCTGTGTGTGCATCCATGTATTTGTGTATATGTGTGTGTTTGTATATGTGTGTCTACTTTTGTGTTTCTATGCTTATTTCAATTGTGTACTTTCAGTCTTTCATGTGATTGTGGAAATCTGCGTGTGGATTTTGAGGCCATGCTTGTTTTCCTGTGTGTGTTTCTGTGTGTAATTATGTTACCGTCTGTGTGTTTAATAATGCTTGAGCGTTTACGAGTTTATACAAGTATATGTGCATTTGTGTGTGTGTGTGTGTGTGTGTGTGTATGTATGTGTGTGCGTGTCTGTAGGTATTTCTGGGTGTGTTTGCGTCTGTGTATGCGTAGGCCTGTTGGATGGCTGTGTGGTTCACCGACGCTGGATGTTTGCTGTTTCACTCAACATTATTAATTATAGAATGGAAACAGTGTTAATTAAACTAGTGGCTTTTAATGAGGGACGAAATAACAAGTCCAACACACACAAACACACACAGATATATATATATATATATATACACATATAAACATACATGCAGTTATATGTGCACGTGCGTGTGCGGGAATGTTGATGCGTGTGTGTGCATGCGTGTGTATGCGTGTGTTTGTGTGTGTGTGTGTGTGTGTGTGTGTGTGTGTGTGTGT
>NC_068995.1:7414795-7419629 GCF_001194135.2 Octopus bimaculoides | reverse complement strand
TCTCTCTCTCTCTCTCTCTCTTTACAATTGTGTCTGTCTGTTGTTGTTCTGGTTGGTGTTGTTTGTTTGTTAGTTTAATTCCTTCATATAGCCTAATCGTACTAATTAGCCAGCCTTTATATGTTTTAAGTACTTCAAAGAGCAGTATTTGCTTAACATTTTTGGCTTGTTGCAGGCCTGTTCTTCATTTACACACACACACAAAAAAAGAAAAATCCAGAAAAGTGGTACTGAGAATGAGTAAAAGGAAATGGTTTCGACTTTTGGAACATGGCTAGTAGTTTAAATATGAGGCGTAAGACGATCGCATCGATTCAATTGTTCAGCAGGAGTTTGTTTTATCTGCTCGAAAGAATGAAAATTTGAAATTCGAAAGTAAACAGCCGGAAGAAATGTCTGTCGTTCAGCATTTTATCCGACACACAAACGAATGATAATAATACTTTCTATTATATACACAAGGCCTGAAATTTTGACGGAGGGTGACATTCAATAACATTGACTTCAGTGTTCGTCTCGTATTTAATTTATCGACTCCAAAAGGATAAAAGGCAATGATGACCTCGACTGAATTTGAACTCAGAACGTAAAGAGCCAGAAGACATATCGCTAAGCATTTGGTTTGATACGTTAACGCTTCTGCCAACCCATCGCCTTGATAAGTAACATAAAATGAGGACAGCCGAATGTAAAATAATGATGTGTATGCGTGTGTGTGTGTGTGTGTGTGTGTGAGTGAGAGAGAGAGAGAGAGAGAAAGACAGAAGACTGTAACATGATATAGTACACCTGTATTGATTTAAGATTATGGCACAAGGCCAGCATTTTCGGAGGAGGGAGTAAGTCGATAACATCAACCCCAGTGTTCAACTGGTATTTACTTTATCGATCCCGAAAGGAAGAAAAGTAAAATCGACTCCAGCGCAATTTGACCTCAGAAAACATGATTTTCATAGTTCATGGCTGAGGTGCTATTTCTTATTGTTGCGTTGGAAAATTCACATTTCTGTTCAGTGTTCAAGCGTTGCACAAGAGAGTCCTTGCGACAGAGTTGAGATTATCTGTTCCAGTGACGTTATTACGGATTATAAATCGCCAAATGCGAGGTGATCAACGAGAATCGAAACGATGACTTGTGCATTGATTCTTAATATGTTCCACAGATTCGAACGCGAATATGCTAATTGCGGTTGTGTTCGTCAAAGGAAAACAGCTCTTCCTTTACAAAAACAATTTGTTTATGACACACTCGATTCACAATTAGATTCCCACGCCTGATCAACAAAACTATGGAAATTATCAAACCCTCTCCTTCTGATCTTCCCCGAAGTCTGAAGAATCCGTCTTGCGATTTTTTCTTACGACATTCTCTTGTACTGGAGCTGTGATCTCTGAATACCGTTTAGTAGAATATGAACAACATGTTTCGCGGAAGAAGTAAGATGGGGCTTATTGTAGCTGTCAGCTAGTATACTTTTTTTGCAATTTCTCCTTCATTTGCATGTGTTGTATCTTATAAGCTTTATCTACTCCTAAACATTTTTATGGCTGAAAAGGATGCCGTTCTTATTATCATAATTTTATTCTGACGAGCAGCTGCTGATGAGACGTAGATGTCACAGTCAACTTGCATTTCGATTAAATAAAATATGAAGATTCAACTTTTCTATGACGTCCTTTGATAGTTTACATTCCTTCGTATTATTAAAACTTCTTACAAACATGCAAGCACTTATACACAGCACCAGTCGTAGAAAATTCATTTTCCGATTTTAATCTAATGTCTAATTAATTTGTTTTCTTTTCGAATATTTATTGCTGTTTGATAATCATACTTAAAAAATCCTAAATAAATACACATAGAAATTTTAGTTGCTTCTAAGTGGTTTTATCTCAGTAAAGTAGTTTTGTATCATCTATACAGAAGAAAACGACTCATAATTTATCAATGCCATATACGTTTATTACTAGCGTCAATCCGCAAATGGAGTCGAAGCTAAACAATATAGAAGACGAGAACAAGGCGTTTTATTCTCGCATTGAACAAGTTTTCCTTAGCTTTACATCATATCTTTATATTGTAATGTAACAAATGTTTCCTATTTTGACGTGAAAGGTTTAAGATGCTGCCTTAATATTTATAGGAGCAGTTTTGTTTATAGGTTGTTGTCTCTAATATCCATTAGTGAGCTTTGCTGTCGAATACATTTCGGCAATCAATCTTTCGTATTTTGCTGTTATTGTTGATTTTGTTTCTCTCTTCTTGCTATCTTCAATAATTGCTGTTTTTAACATCCAACCGTCATCCCATTCACACTAACCAGTTTTGAAACAATATTAACACACATACACACACACACACACACACACACACACACACACACACACACACACACTCAAACACACACACACACACACATTCACACACAGACATGTGGCATGCACACAGATGGATCGTAACTGTCTTCCATAATTTACTGTTTCTAATATTTAATCATCCGATCAAAAATGAATATAAACATATATAATGCATATACAGACATAGGCGCAGGCGTGGCTAAGTGATAAGAAGTTTTCTTCCCAAGCACATGGTTCGGGTTTCAATTCCACTACGTGGCACTCTATGTATGTGTGTGTGTGGGGGGGGGTTATATTTGTTCTCCATCCTCGCTTGACAATAGACGTAATGTTTCTTATGACCTCATAACTTAACGGTTTGACGAAAGATTTAGATCAAACTTAAGAATATGTATTGCGATCGATTAAATCATCCAAGAGGTAGCTCGAGCATCGCCGCAGTACTATCACTGGGTCAAGTAAAAGATAAAGGGCATAACACCAGAAAATTATTCCGAGAATGACAATATGACAATTATCTCTCTCGATTTTTTTACTCTCATCTCGTTCTGTAGAAGAGAGGATGTTCGAAACGTCAAAGACTTTTCCATTCTTTCCGACCGTCAAACTGATACACACTCTTGTTGTTTGCTCACCCGCCTTCGTCTCGTGTTTCCTGTAAATTTGAACAATATACATATATATATATATATATATATGTGTGTGTGTGTGTGTGTGTGTGCGTGTGTGTGTGTGTATACGCAGACAGACAGATAGATAGATACAAAAAGGGAGAAGAGACATGTCTGTCCTTGTGTCTGTCTGTACAAGCATATATATTAAGGTATGTGCATGTATATATTTACGTATGTACATAAGTATGTATACTTGAAAGTAAGTACGTACGTACTAGTGTATGTATGTGTGTATGAATTTATATTTGTATGTATACATGAATGTATGTATGTATGTATGTATGTATGTATGTAAAACTGTTATTACGTTTATCATATGGTTGAAGAATCCTGTTCAAAGGTCAAATGAGATAAGCCTGCTGATCAAACGACTCAAACAAACACCTCTAGAATATATTCGTTCTCTGCCGGAACTACTGATATGATACGAGACATTTCCGAATAAATATCAGATTTTGGCAGCGAAATTTGACAATTCCACACGTTAAGAAGCAACCAGCCGTTTATCTCGAACATTGTCAGTGAATTCTTTAGCCATTCGATAAAGTTAATTAAGAGAATTCTATATTTTTTCTCCTCCTCTCGACGACTTTAAGCAGGGGTTTCTTCCCAAACGGAGCAGTACGCAATTTATGAGTTCTTTCCAGAATTTGTTTAACCTTTACAGATTTCTGCTTTTTTCTAACTCGGTGTGTCATGTCTAATACCAAGCTTCCCCCCACAAAATTTTTCTAATAACTTATTCGCCTCTTTACTAAGGAAACAAAATGGAATTGGTAAGTCTATCATTTCTACCTTCACCATGTTTGATATTTTGAAAACTGTATTCATTTGCTGAAATAAGGCATCAGCTTCCGCCCCGTTTTCAATCCCCATAGTCTTACCCTACAAGCAAATACTAGTTTAACTAATAACCCTCAAGTCTTCCAGGATATCTGTGATCAAAAGCGTTCAAATTGTGACATTCCGATTTTTATATTCCGAGAATAGTTCATCTGGTGGTTATGACGTAAAGATGATTCAATGGCGAACCAGTTTGAGACAGTGGAGGACAGGACCTTATCTCTCAGACTAAGGCATCTTTAATGTCTGCAACGGTCATTTACGTTATATAGTAAGATTTCAGAATGTCTGGTTGCTATTCATGACAGATTGAGCAACCGTGGCTTCTATGGTCCTTCATTCACGCATTTTTGCATTGCCAGGAATACGTGTGTTGGTATTTGTATGTGAGCAGTTCTGGGATCCAGTTGGGGTGTGTCAGTCTGTGTAAGTATGTCTGTATATGGCTGAGGAAGACGCAAAGAGTTGTCAGCCCGTTCCTTTGTCAAAATCTTTCCGCTCTTCTTTGTGCAAGAAGAGGTAGTCGGTCTTATTGTATCTGGTGGTTATCACATAAAGACGGTTTAATGGCCAACCCGTTTGAGAGGGTAGAGCATAGGACACTATCTCTCAGGCCATGTCTGCAAGTTTTGCTTGAAACCGAAGGCAAAGATGACGCTGCTGACGATAACGACGACAACGATGATGATGAAGATGATGATGATGATGATGATGAGGAAAATCGTGCTACGTTTGCACATAGGTGTTTGAATGCATTAAAATAAACAAAGGGAATTGTAAGATTAACAGCCTTGTAGATTTAATAACACATTACATCTAAATATATTAAATATCTTATCTCCGTAAAGTTTTAATACAATTCCAATTTAAATGCGCGGGAGATTTTATATATGCATGTGTGTGTGTGCGTGTGTGTGTGTGTGTACATACACACACATACATATATATATCATATATAT
>NC_068995.1:7410053-7414359 GCF_001194135.2 Octopus bimaculoides | reverse complement strand
TATATATATATATATATATATATATATATACATACACATACATACTTATAGCATATATACTTGTATACATGCAAGCGTACATAGATACATGCATACAAACATACATGTACATCTATGCACATACGTATCTATTTGTGTATATACAGATCATATTTGAATATAGGAATGCATGTGTATGTGTGTAGATTTGTGTGTCAATGAAAGATTTAAGAAGCAATTACCTATTCTGTCTCTTTGTCATTACTTCAAAACCGAATCTCTAGACGAATGTTATTACTGTAGTAATTTTCGCTTTAATTACCTCTGTTTAATTTTAATTACCTCTCTTTAATAAAACACTAAATGCTTTATTTTATTAGTTATTATTATTATTATTCTTTTTTTGCATTTGAATAAACTTTAAAAATCTTGAATATGGTGTTTCCGGATGTATTTACTCTTCGTTCGACCTGTTAGTATTAGGAATGAAACGGCACCAGTGACTTTTTACCTTATTTAATCTTTTGGTTCAGGATTGCGCATGAAGAACGATAAAGATGGCGTCCATACAATGACAACAACAATAGCAACAACAGAAACAACAATAATCAGTTAGATAGTAAATCTACGTGGTCGCGAATCAGACGAGAAATACCAGACAAATTTCTCTCAAGTTACGCTCTGCCATCTTTAAATCGTTACTTTTGAGGGTTTTGTTCAACATCTATAATATAACTGATTGTTGTCTATAAGTTTTAAATTCTTAGTAAATTTTTTAAGGGATTGTCCCCTACATATATGTATACTGAAATTCATGTGGACTTTTCCATAAAAACACAGTAGTAGGTTTTTTCAAGTTTCAGCGAACCTAAGAAGATGTTCAGAAACGTCAGTGTAAAACGCATTAGGGTACGATGTAGATCATAGATCTCTTTGGTCATATATCGATCTAGTCACTTCACTGCATACCCGGTAAACTCCCACCAGTTGTTTCAACTCGTCTTATTAAGGAGCAAGGGAGTCAGAGAAGAGGGATTTAAGCTGGTCGTTCGGTGCAGCATCCTACCTCACTAGAGTCTAAGTCCAGTGAAAATGAAGCCTTGAAATTCTTGGAACCGTAAACAGATGACGAACCTTATATTTCTATGGCCGCGATGCCATATGTTTCTAACACGACGAAATATCGCCCTTCTGAAATAACCTTATCCGTAAAGACTCATGGGAGATTATTATGCGCAGGGTAGCAGTCGCCATTTTGTAGTTTTCGTGCAGTTGCGTTCTCCATTCTCTATAGGTACCTAAGCGGTGGTGTCTCAGTTGTGTACGGAAAGGACAAATAAGATATCATGTCTAAACAATGTTATGATGGTCACATCTGGAATGCATTTCATTATATGTTTACTCGACATGAGAGGGCTTCGATACACAAAACAACAGCAATGAAAGTTCCCTAGAATCAAACAGTACGGTTTAATTTGAAGATTTTGTTTTCACCGCCGCTGTTGTTTCAGGGGAGAGAACTGTTAATGAAACCAGCGTCAGTAGCCTGTACTTTGTTTTATGAGTACTTGAACTTCATTTTAACAATCTTGGAGACATGAAAGATTAAAACTGGTCTGAATGTGATCTGAACACAGAATGCTGAGTCAGAACAAATACCGTGAAACAATTTATCCAGCTTCCTACTGATTCTGCCATTCTACCACCTTTAAAACAAAAGACTTAGATATTGAAGAGAAAACACAAAGTCAGAATAACACCATCGATGTCTTTCCAAAAAAGCAGAAAACTACATACCATCGTCCAAGACCGTGACTACGATACCATTTCCAGTAATGTTCTGGGCCCAGCATGGAAGAACTAAGAGATCGGCGTCTTTTAAAGATCTGGGGTTTCTCTGTAAAAGAAATAATAAAGGACCATTTTTTAGTGATGACACTGAGCATCTCATTTCTATACTGATACCATATATATATATGTGTGTGTGTGTGTGTGTGTGTGTGTGTGTGTGTGTGTGTGTGTGTGTGTGTGTGTGTGTGTGTATGTATGTATGTATGTATATATGTATGTATGTCTATACTGTATACATTATATATAAAACATATCTATACACTGTATGTGTGTGTGTATATATATATATATGTAGATAAAGATATAGATGTGTAGATATATGCGCGTCTGTGTGTATATATATATTTGTGTATATTCACAGGTTTGTATGTTTACATATGTTTATATCAGCAAACGTGTGCAAATTAGACAATTACTATTTTTTAATCTCACAACGTGAGATAATCAGCAACAGTACTTTGTAGTAAAGATTGTTTGCCAACATAATATTGCAGTCCTAGTTTAGGACGAATGTTGCTATTTGAAATTATAAGGACGCAGATCGTGTCGTATAGCCAGCTGGAGACGATGTCTCCTGGGGCTAAATTACAGCAACATTAGTCCTAAGCCAGGACTGCCAAGTTACATTGGCGAACAATCTTTACTACATGTGTGAAAATGTTTACAGATATGGAGAAGAGCAAGTTTTATGTCATAAGCGATCTTCAGGAAATATACTCTGTCAGTGTCTTAACACGAGTAATTCTATGTCTGATTCGTCTCTCTCACCCTCTATTTCTCTTCTTTACCTCTTCCTTTTTCTGTCTTCATACCCCCAACTCTCTCTCTCTCTCTCTCTCTCTCTCTCTCTCTCTCTCTCTCTCTCTCTCTCTCTCTCTCTCTCTCTCTTTATTTTTCTCTCATTTCTTCCTCCTTTCACATTCGCCTTAATTTCTCTCTCTCTCTCTATTTCTCTCTATCCACCTCTCTCCTTATACAGTTTTCTTACTGTATCTCTACCAGTCTGACACAGCACCCTCTATGACCTTATTCAACAGTATCCTCTCTCTCATTTGTTCCTTCCTATCTCTCCCTCCTACACTGTTTCACTCTTTATCGACTCTTTCTCTCTCTGTAAATTTGTGTGTGTGTGTGTGCGTGTGTGCGTCTGTGTTTGTGTCGTATAGTGTAATGTTTAAATACATGTTCACATATCGCATGTAATTCCTTTACTAATTCGACACTTACCAAATACCATTCTTCGCTCCAAAGAGTGTCTGAAAAGGCGTCTTTTCTGTAAAGTTGCAAAACCTCTGAATTTCGTTTGGCCCGCTTTCTGATCTGTTGCTGCTCGAACCAAAGAATCTACGCAAAAAAGAAAGAAAGCAAAAGTAAAAAAAAAAAAATAAGGTTGTTCCACGAAGAATTCATATATACTTAGTATTTGCTATGACATTTTTGGATCACATTTATAGGAAATTATTGGTTTGTCTGCAAAACGACAGGGAAGAATTTGGTTGATTTTCCTTGTAATGAGAATAATATTATTTAGGGAGGAAAAATACATTATTTATGTACAAATATTGGATTTCCTGAACATATTGATATCCTTTAATAATAAATATAAGATATTACTGGAAATAATTGCATAATATCATCGTACAGGTATTTTATCACATCACCGTATCACATGCTCCATTTAACCTTACTGAGAAAATCTTTTATTTCTTTTTTCGTTTTTCATTTTTTTGTAATTTGTTGAAAATCATATGGGATATTATGCTGTATGATTACAAAGTAGTTCAGTTGGTATTAAAACATAGTTTGCAATAAGGCTCTCTTTATTGTGTGTGTGTGTGTGTGTGTGTGTGTGTGTGTGTGTGTGTGTGTGTGTGTGTGTGTGTGTGTGTGTGTGTGTGTGTGTGTGTGTGTGTGTGTGTGATACATGTCTAATAATTTTCGACTAGACGTATAACGGTTGCAATTTTGGAAGGGGAAGAAAAAAAAGAAATGGAATTCAACTCGGGCAAACGATTCGAGACTTCGAGAAGTATTGAGTCATGACAATGGGGAAAATATTCCTAAAAAAATTATAGCACTCAAAATATCAATTTATGAATTCAATCATCTAAAGCAAGATTTAACACTCTCTAAACGAGTTAATATACTACAACAGTTATATATACATGCACACACACACAAACACACACACATACATACATACATACATACATACATACATACATACATACATACATACACACATACATACATACATACATACATACATACATACATACATATATATATATACAAGAATAAGGGCAGGGAATCGTCAATTAGTAATAGAATTAATAATTAACACTTTTGCCAAGTAGTTCAGTATGAAAAAACCTTTATCGGTAAAACCATTTATCATCATAAATATACAGGGATTAGCAGTGAGTGTTGGAGAAGCAACTCAATGCTAATCCCTGTATATTTATGATGATACATA
>NC_068995.1:7405704-7409673 GCF_001194135.2 Octopus bimaculoides | reverse complement strand
TATATTAACACGTTTAAAGCGTGTGAATATCTAACTTCGTATATGTATATACATGGATAGATAGATAGATAGATAGATAGATAGATAGATAGATAGATAGATAGATAGATAGATAGATAGATACACACACACAGACGCACACACAGACACATACACACAGACATACACACACAAACACACATATATATGATGTATGATATATATGCATATACAGAGAGAGAGACACAGAGAGAGACAGAGAGAGAGGGGGCTTGCCCACATTGGCCTGATCGCCTTTAACATTGCACTGCATGACGTTTCATAAATGTTTCATAATAAACATTTATCCTGTTAACATTTATTAAATCTATTACAGCAGCATCATAAGAGTATTTCTGATTTTTTTATTAAGAGTAATGTTAACACTACGCCATGTTTGACAACTCATGTGACATTTACAGTTTCACCGCCTGATGAATCAGTCTTTGAAACCGATCGCAGATTTCATATCGCATGACATATAAACAATTATTATTATCATTATTATTATTATTATTATTATAATTATTATTATTATTATTATTAGTAGTAGTAGTAGTAGTAGTAGTAGTAGTAGTAGTAGTAGTAGTAGTAGTAGTAGTATCATATATAACTGGCACTCCGTTGGTTACGACGACGAGGTCTCCAGTTGATCCGATCAACGGAACAGCATGCTCGTGAGATTAACGCGCATGTGGCTGAGTACTCCACAGACACGTGTACCCTTAATGTAGCTTTCAGACAGATTCAGAGTTACATAGAATGTGACAAGGCTGTCTCCTCTTGAATAACAGGTGCAACTCATTTTTGCCAGCTGAGTGGACTGGAGCAACGTGAAATAAAGTGTCTTGCTCAAGGATACAACCCGTCTCCAGAAACTGAACTCGATTACCCTACCCACTAAGCCCTTTATCCTTTACCCGATGATGCGTGTGTGTCTGTGTATACAAGATAGATAGATAGATAGATAGATAGATAGATAGATAGATAGATAGACAGATAGATAGATAGATAGATAGATAGATAGATAGATAGATAGATAGATAGATAGATAGATAGATACACATATGTGTGTGTTCGAATGTTGCAGACATCGGAACGAATAGTGGCGGATGCAAGATATTACCGCGGGGCACTCCGCAGGTGAAATTTCCGATTTCAGATATGTGATTGTGCGTGCGCGTGTACATGGATATTTATGCATCTATATACACCGCTAAATTTTTAACGAATATGTCCGTATATCCCATCTACATTAGACAGGCGAGTCAACAAACGTACCTTATCGTAGTTATTCCACCAGCTACAAATAGAGACAGTAACTAAATATACAGACACCATCCCCCTCATTGTCTTTAAAATGCGACGGTAGTCGACGTACATTCGATAATGTAATTCTAGATTCTCAATTTACGAACAGAGGACGGAATTATCATACATGAAATAGCTTTCATCATATCTCCGATCATTCACTTCTAACGTAAAGTTACACAATAAATGAAAGAAAAAAAAAAGATCGGAACGATTGTACTTTTACATTAGCATTGAGTCTCAACGCGAAGCTGTATGGGGCGGAAACGGTGCTAAGTATTACTTAGCAAATCATTTTCCGCTTAAATCGGAGTCGCATTCCATAACTCACTCAAAAATTCTTTCTATGACCTTGGTGACATTGAAAGTAAGTTACGCAGCCGCAGCAGTACGGTGCGCTTAACTTCCTTTTCACGTTTTCCTAACTGGAAATTAGCACATTTCAGGAAATTTTAAAATGGTTTAAAACAGGTATATTTCTTTCAAACTACACACACACACAACACACACACACACACACACACACATGCAAAAACATACATATACATATATATATATATATATATATATATATATATATATATATATATATATATGTATGTATGTATATATGTATGTATGTATGCATGTATGTATACACATTTATATTTATATGTGTGTCTCTTTTATGTCTCGTTTTAGTAAGTAGACCGTGACTACGCACCGCTTCCAATAATTCTAGTGGAATAAATTGATCCCAGTACTTCTCTTTTTAAAGCATGATAATTATTTTATCGGTCTGTTTCGCTGGAGCGCTAAGTAAACTCAACAACATCGTTTGTCAAGCTTTGGCAGCGGGACAAACACGGATACAAAGATACCCATACGCGCGCGCGCGCGTGCATATATATAGAGAGAAAGAGACTGTGAGAAAGAGAGAAATAGAGAGATTTCGCTTGGTTGTTATAATGCATCTTGTTATTTACCTGTAGCTGATTGCTTACACTTTTTATGGTTTCAAACGACGGGAGCTGTGGGTAACCAACTTCAGGTGACTAGTTACATGCATTATAAAAGAACCAAGTGAAGCTGAGTTTATTGAACGAGGTACCATTTGGAAAGTCACCTGACGTAACACATTGGCACCGGACGAAGCACCACAACCAGTTGTACAGTATCTCGCTTCTGAGCAACCGATGCAAGATGCGTCGAAACGATTGTTACGATTAATAAAACATTGCGTTAAATCCATTTTCTGCTTCTTTTATTTATTACACAATCTATCTAGCTCTCTCTCTCTCTCTCTCTCTCTCTCACACACACACACACACACACACACACACACACACACATACACACACACATGTATACCGATCGATCGATCGATCGATAGATATATATATATATATAGATAGATAGATATTTAAATAGGTAAAACCGAATATTTTTTTATTCAGTTATAAAATATATATTCGTATGTATTAATGTGTTGCCTTCTGTCACTGAATGACCATAACTGTATAGTATATGTCTATATATGTATATATATATGTATATATATATGCTTGTCTTTATGTGTATGTGTGCATATATATATACGCATATGTACGCACGTACGTTTGTATAATCATGTATATGTATATGCGTGGACATTATTGAAATGTGGGTAAACAGTTTTCCGTGTTTTGTACACTCGAATTAATGACTGTCCGCATTGTATGAGGTATAATGAAATGATTATAAAAAAAGAAAATTATTAAATATCAAAGACCCTCCACTAGGTAACCATACACAATAAAAAAAAACAGTTACAAATTTCTAAAGAAAACAAATAAAGTTATTCATAGTTTAAAAGGATTAACTTTAGAAATATTAGAGTCAATAAGATATGGCGACTAACGTATGTTAGTGTACGTCTGTCTGTGTATATGTGCGTGCGTGCGTGTGTGTGTGTGTGTGTGTGTGTGTGTGTGTGTGTGTGTGTGTGTGTGTGTGTGTGTGTGTGTGTGTGTGTGTGTGCGTGTGTGTTGCTCTTTATTTCAATTTTTATGCGTTTGCCAAAATCCGTCCTGCTTTATATGTCTCTCTCTCGACCGCCTTCTTCGTACAAACCACGCATGCGTATACACATACACATACGAGTGTTTGAGTGTATGTGTGCGTGTATATACATATATATATATTATGTTCATATACATACATATATATATATATAAATATGCATATATATATATTTATATACATATATGAATATATATACATACATATACACACATTTATTTTCACATGTACACACACGCACACAAACACACATATATATATATATACATATGCGTATATATTCATACACCAATATACATATGCATATATATATAGATAAATATCGATATATAAGTATCAATATACACAGTATATATATATACATACATACATATATACATAAGCATATGTAGAGATAATTAAACACATGTATATACATATATAAATACACACATATGTATATATCTATCTATCTATCTATATATATATATATATTATGTATATATGTGTGTGTGTGTGTATATATATATTCATATACATGTAGGGTGTGTTTATCTCTGTATATGCATATATGTGTTTATGTCTATAGACGTATATATATATATATATATATATATATAT
>NC_068995.1:7403765-7405316 GCF_001194135.2 Octopus bimaculoides | reverse complement strand
GATGATGATTATGATGACGATGATGATAATGTCCATGATGATGATGATGGTGATGACGGTGATATCGATGCTGATCATCACTTCAATGTTTTATGATGACGACGATGATTCTTATAAGAAATTCAAAATAGCGTTGTGCAAATTCCTTGCGGTATTTGTCTCGGCACTTCCTGTTCTAGTTTCAAATCCTGCTCGGGTCCAGTTTGCTTTTTCTTTTTCTTTTTTAAATTCCAAGGTGGTTAAAATCAAATATCCAATAACAGGATGTTAACGAGAATCTTGCTTCTCTCACTCTCCTTCTCTCCCTCTCTATCTATCTACTCTTGCTCTCCCTCTCTCCCCTTCTGTCCCTCCCTCTCTCTCTCTCTATATATATATATCTACTTCTGTCTATTTGTCTCTCTCTCTCCTCTCTTTTTCTATCTCTATCTCTCTCACACATTATAACACCATAAGTGTTTTGAGTTCAAATGCTGCCGGGATTTCGATTTTGCCTTTCATCCTTTCGGGGTCGATAGATTAAATGCCAGTGAAACACTGGGGTCGATGTAATCGACGAGTCGCCTCCCCACAAATTTTGGGCCCTGTGCCTTTAGTAGAATGGATTATTATTATTGTTATTTTCATATACACTCAACAGATTAGGTGTTGGAAAAGAAAAAATCCGAATATCGGGCTACAACAAGTAACATTCGTTTGGGTTTTTGGTTTTGCTGTGACTCTAACAGCTTTTAATAAACTTTCTTCATTATTACCTACATAGGAGTCTATATCTACTCTAGCTAACTCCAAGCAGCCTTCTTCCGATATTAACCATCTTCCGATATTAACCATCTTCTGCCTTCCTTTCTAGGTAGGTATAACTTTGCTACTCCTGTCCTTGGGTGAAGTCCTCCATTCATATTGAGTTCCTTGCTAGTTCTATCTCGCTTTGCTAATTGAGTTTTTGTCCAATCTACAAAAGCTGCTGAGTAGCTAAATAATGATTCTGCCCAAATATTTACAGCCTTCACTAGATTCGGGCCATTTAGCTCTGGCTTCATTAGCTTCCTCACTCTTTCAATGTATTCCTTCTCAATTTCTGTAGTTAGTACTCTGTCAGATTCTAATACACCTATATATATATACGTGTGTTTTTGTATTATTAATAAATTCATAAACTTATCAATAATATACTCATTTATTTGATCAAAATAATTGAGCACTCAATATAAGTTCAGTTATATATTCTTTTAGAATATTACTTATAAAAGTTATATATATATATATATATAATAATTTTCCCAGAGGATGTAGCAACCGTTACCAATATAGCATAAGAACTTACGTTGGGAGATCATTAATTAGATTCCTTAAGGGTCGTTCTCACAGTTTATATTTATATCATAACGTTTTTAAACTTTTAAATTTTCATATTCAAAAGAGACAGAGACTTCAAATTCGATATATCGATTTATTCACCACTCTATGTTAACATTTCTGTGCCAAACTTATCCAGTGACTGGTCCATTGGATTTAGACGTTTGGCACTTCTTCAGGAGTGGTTACCTT
>NC_068995.1:7401583-7403341 GCF_001194135.2 Octopus bimaculoides | reverse complement strand
ATATATACTTACGTGTCTGTTTCTGTGTGTCTGTGTCTGTGTGGGTAGATAGATAGTTTGCTATACGCTTGCGAATACATTTGTATGTGTGTAGGCTAGACTGTTTTTATGCATATGTTAGTACCAATGCATGCCTTGACTACATTGCAATTCCGACGTATTTAGCAATTTAAACGAATGGATTGTATAAATAAATAGCTTTATACCTACAAATATAAACGAATACGTTTATATATAAAACTTCCAGAACTAAGTAGATAATAATGCTATGTTTGTTGTTAATCTGGGTCATCGCAATTATGTATTATTTCGTACATATGAGGAATGTTATAAATGTAGAACACAAATTATTGCATACATGAGGCACACACACGCATATATCTATTTCACTATATCTATCTATCTATCTATCTATCTATCTATCTATCTATCTATCTATCTATCTATCTAAATATATATATAGTCTTCTTCTTCTTCTTCATCATCGTCATCATCATCATCTTCTTCTTCTTCTTCTTCTTCTTCTTCTTCTTCTTCTTCTTCTTCTTCTTCTTCTTCTTCTTCTTCTTCTTCTTCTTCTTTTTCTTACTCAGGACGACGTAACAGCAGACGAAACACCGCTAGGCACTTCACCCGGAGTTCAAACGTTTCTTATTTCTTTACTGCCTACAAGGGGCTACACACAGAGAAGACAAACAAGGACAGACAAACGGATTAAGTCGATTATATCGACCCCCAGTGCGTAACTGGTACTTAATTCATCGACCCCGAAAGGATGAAAGGCAAAGTCGACCTCGGCGGAATTTGAACTCAGAACGTAAAGACAGACGAAATACCGCTAAGCATTTCGCCCGGCGCGCTAACGTCTCTGCCAGCTCACGCCTTCATCTTCATACATATTGATGATAGAAGTCGGGGCAATTCCGAGTACCCTGCTTTCGCGTGTTCGCTTAATCCAATACAATTCTGGGTGAAACTAGGAATTTGGGCGAAGTAAAACATCAACCAGGAAGTAAAATACCTGCGTGTGTGTGTTTATGTGTCTTTATGTGAGTGTGTTGTGTGTGTGATGTGGTTTTGTATGTGATGCAAACATTCGTCAGTGAGTCAATGATCTTCATGCATTCACACATTGTCACTCAGCGACGCATTAACATCCACAAACACATATATACAACCACAACCTCATATACATACATACACGCGTACATGTGTGTGCATATATATCTATATTTATATATATATACATATGCATATATATATATATAGATAGATAGATAATTAGATAGATAGATAGATAGATAGATAGATAGATAGATAGATAGATAGATAGATAGATAGATAGATAGATATGGATATATATATGCACACATGCACACACACATACATATATATATGTGTGTGTGTTTGCATATATACTGTATGTGTTTAACCTTTCTAACGAAAGCGACTCGGCAACCTACTTCCGGTCTTTCTTCCGTTCTGACCTATATAATCACAATGCTAATACAAAACCGTTTTTTTTTTAAATGTCTTCTTTGTAAATGCAGCACACACAAATTAATCTTACAATTCAGTGTCATCAACATGTCGTAATTCTCGGTTGTCATTCTAATGGAAGCCTACGATGGGATTCCTAACCTTCTTTTTATGTGCATTTGTATGTGTGTGTATGCGTGTTTGTGTGTGAATGTTTGTGAGTGTGTGTGTGTGTATATATATATATATATATATATATATATATATATATATATATAT
>NC_068995.1:7396204-7399648 GCF_001194135.2 Octopus bimaculoides | reverse complement strand
ACCCGGAATAAACTCACGCAACATGGAGGAATCGAACTGATGTCGTACCTTCTATATAGTCCAGAACTAGCTCACTTTCTGCAATCACGATGCTTCATTAACCAAGAAAGGTAGAAGCTTCAGTGAAGGAGTTCTTTCTTGCATTTGTTATAACTTGAGGAATAAAGTAACATACCAGACATATACCAAACTTTTGACTCAACACAATATACATTACTTCAATTCTATGATTGCCTGATTTCTTTCCCAGTGCACGATATCTTGGTGAGATACCATCTTCTATATCTCGTGTCCGCCCTTACCTAGTGAGCGCTACCTAGTTGACGGAAACAGGCTAGAAGCTTATCGACGGGACTGAAGCCGTACTTGGAAAACTTCAGACCTGCCACACACTGTGTCACGTAATCAGTCATTTTTCCCCCTTTGCGGTGCTCGACAGACCAAGTATAAATTTAAATGACAAATGACTCGCAAACTAAAAAGCGGATATCGGCTACTTACACGGTTGTCATTGGAGAGTCGTTTGGTAATGTGTTCAGTCGATCGCCGAAATCTAGACGGTAATTCCAATCGTGTCAGTACATAATGGTCAGGCAGAGGTGAGATCTGAAAAAGATAAATTTGGGATGAAGTGAGATTTTTCTTTCTTTTTTACAAGTTATGATACAAAAAGGGAGGTGGTCGAGTCCATACGAAATCCTCAGACAGAATGGTTACACAGAATATGCTCCGGGTCTCTCTCTCTCTATTGCTGCTATCTCTCTCTTTCTTTCTTTTTCTCTCTCTCCCTCACACACTTTGGCACAAATCCAGCAATTTTGAGCAGAGGTGGGTGGTAAATCAATGACATGTATATATAGATAGATAGATAGATAGATAGATAGATAGATAGATAGATAGATAGATAGATAGATAGATACATATACATATATATGTAATAATAATATATATTTAATCAAAAGATTAAATGTGGTACTTAAAATGTTTGCGGCACCAGAATTTGGTAGGATAAAAACCAAAAACAAAATCAAGAGATTTGGTGAATAAAATTTGAAGGTAAGCAACAAAAATTCAATAGGTTATAGCAGTACGTACGTTTCGTACAAGCTCCATTTATTCATGTAGTGAGAACACCACAGAAAATACATTGTACGTACTGCTATAACCTATTGAATTTTTGTTGCTTACCTTCAAATATACATATATATGTATATATACATAGTCATGTATGTATATATATATATATATATATATATATATATATATATATATATATATATATATATATATACATGAAGGTATATGTAGGTGTATACAACAGTCAGGTTATTCGTGAGAGATCTTACGAGTGCTATTATTAACATACAATCTAGTACAACATGCTAGGGTCGTCCCCGACTAAATCAGCTCTCTAACTAGTCGTGCTTGGAGAAGAGCCTCGGTGTCACTAGTAGTGAGACATTTCAACTATTTTCTGAAGCATGTCTCTAACAGAAGACTCCATGATATAAATCCAGCTATTCATGGAAGGGTATCGAATATTTTGTGGTTCTTTTGCTTACGCATAATATCATAGCACTCCCATATTCCTTAGGCTGCGACACATATTGACACTGGATATCTGACGTTGTGAGTGTCTGTGTATGTGAGTGTGTGCGTATGTGAGTGTGTGTGTTTGTGCCTTTTGAAGTGAAAAGAGACAGCTATAGTCATATAAACAAACGTACATCATTGAAATAGCGACACTAAACAGAACATCACTGGAGTGAATCATGTATTTATCAGCAGCGGTGGCGTTTGCATCAATAGGTGTACTTTTGATTGCTGTTGATGATGATGATGATGGTGAAGTGGATGATGGTGATGATGACGATGATGATGCTCTTTGTTGTTGTTGTTGAACTTGCTGCTGCTTTTCATATTATTGGAGTCTTATTAAGTGTTGTTGACACATTTTTTTTCTTAACGAGAGTGAATCTTTAAGTTAAAAACTTGGCGACTTCCTGCTAAGAGTAAAGAATGGAAACAAAAGACCATTTATATGCGTTGCGTGTGTGTGTGTTGTCGGGGTATATATATATATATATATATATATATATATATATATATACATGTGCGTTTTTCTGTGTCTATGTGTGCTCGAGGACGTTTATACTTACATATATATATATATATATATATATATATATATCGATGTATATGTACGTGTACATGTTGCTTCATATACACTTACATACATAGATACGTGCACAGGTACATATATGTATTTACACAGATATTTAGATAAGCACATTAACTTAAATACACACACCACACATGCATGTGTACATATACTTACATATAGACATATATGAAGACATATATATGTATACACACTCATATACATGCACACATATGCATATACGTACGCATATATATTTACATATATATATATACACACACATACATACATACACACGCATATATATATACATATATATATAAATATATATATATAAGTATATATGCATGTGTATATATACGTTATTACTTTTATCAACCTCACAATAACTAAAGTTTACTATAGTCGCCATATCTATGTTTACATACTGTCACTTCTCAATTTTTTCACATTATTTGTCTTTTATTGTATTCCATTATGCATTGCTCAATGATAATGTGCTTTTTGTGAGGGCAACCCAACATGACAAAGAGAAATACTCCTCACCCTAACACCCACACATGCAGTTTTTTGTACGCATTCGACTTTCCACTTAAGCCCAATGCTTCACACATACACTATAAATATATTTGTAACTGTCCTGCACATACCGCGACCTAGTGGCAAATAATTGAAATTTCTATTATCATTCTTCTTCTTCTTCTTCTTCTTCTTATAATTATTATTATTATTATTATTATTATTATTATTACTATTACTATTATTATTATTATTATTATCATTATTATTATTATTATTATTATTATTATTATTATTATTATTATTACTACTATTATTATTATTATTATTATTATTACTATTATTATTACTATCATCATCATCATCATCATCATCAGTAGTAGTAGTAGTAGTATAAAAATTCATATTGTTACCAGTGATATTATTATTATTGTTATTGATGAAGATTATGATGATGTTCTCATGACTTTGTCAAGAAAAGTGTCTCTCTTAAGTAGGAGATCCATTTTCATTCTACTTTCACTTTCGACGGTAATTCAAATAATATATCTTGTTCGTACAGTTTGGTGTTTTTATTTTTTTAGTTACTATATTTAGGTTTTCTTTTCTTTTGTTCTTTTGTTTTTGTTAAAAAAAAAGTAACATTTTATTTTTCATGGTGTTGCTCTTTCTCTGCGTTCGTTTGTTTATTTTACAAGTTTATTCCATCGCTCACTTTTACGATATAGGTACGTATGAGTGCGTATATATATATATATATATAT
>NC_068995.1:7394913-7396182 GCF_001194135.2 Octopus bimaculoides | reverse complement strand
GAGAGAGAGAGAGAGAGAGAGAGAGAGAGAGATAGAGAGGCAGATAGATAGGCAGATAGATAGATGGATGGATATACAGATAGATAGATAGATACATACATATACACATGCATGTATACATATGCACGTATATATATATATATACATTACATACATGTGTGTGTGTGTGTGTGTGTGTGTGTATTATGCACGTAATATTCATATTATATTATGCATAAATGTAAGATTTTTAAAGTGTCTAGAAATCTATTTTAGAATAGTACAAACATTATCTGATTATACAACACAATACTTTGCGCAAAGTGGATAGATATATTTATTATATCAAAAGTTGACAAATTACATTGAGTTTTACACTGAATTATGTTGTTCACGAACGTGTTGTGGGCATATATATATATATATATATATAAAATCAAAATAAGCAACACGGATTTTAAAGATGACTTCAGTACGCAAGTTTCATGCTACTCCATTTATTTAAGTAATGCGAGCATTACATTAAATGCAATATGTAGAGCAATCCTCAGCTACACAAAAATGTAGAAAATTACAATAGAATGCCCTGGGTCAAGAGGGTGGCTGCTGCAAGCTGCTATGTCTGGCAACAGGACTCTGCGCCATGTCACACAAGTAGGAGAACACAGTCATGGCTGTCAGACAATTCCTGCGACACATCACCTCCCATGTTCAGGTGCCTAACTCCCCAGACTGCAACCCCCTTCATTATTATGTGTAGAGTGCAACTGAACGAGAGATCAACAAAACTCCTTGTGACACCAAGTAGTAGTAGTAGTAGAACAGGGGGATGGGAAAAAGAAAAGAGGTGGAGGGGAGACAGAGAGAGAGACACGACGATATGAAATTTGATTGTCTTTAATTTCTGTGACTTACACGTTCCATTAAATTCTACTTAGATTTCTTCCCTTAATTTACTCATTTTGCAGCATCGTAATGGGCTTCTCGATACACCGGGCACATCAACGACGACAACAACAACAACAACAACAATAACAACAAAAACAACAACAACAACAGGAACTCAAGCAACAACAATTACATTGACAGGTGAAATAGCAAGATCACCCGAATTTGTATGTATATATGTACGAATATATGAGTGTGTTTCTATCTATGTATCTGTATGTATATAAAAATGTATGTATGTATGCATGTATCTATCAGTCTATCTATCTATCTATCTATCTATCTATCTATCTATCTATCTATCTATCTATCTCTCTCTCTCTCTCTCTCTCTATATATATA
>NC_068995.1:7392479-7393330 GCF_001194135.2 Octopus bimaculoides | reverse complement strand
TATATATATATATATATATATGTCTATTTATAATACATAGGTATGTATATGTGTGTACATATACAGACATATATAGACTTATATAGACATATATGTATATATACGTGTCTGTGTGTATGTATGTGTATGTATATGTTCTTTCGCTTTTCTTTCCAGGTCTTAACTCTTAGAGAATTACTGCTATTAAATATACATATTAAATCTCAATCAAAACCAGTGATGTGTGTTCTTTCTCTTTCCTGATATTTAAAGAAGTCTTAACGCCATTTTATTTCTCGTCGTCACGATAGATTCGCTTCTAATAACAAACAATTATCAAGCAAGGTATTGATACCAATGAATCTGTCACGGTTCGTATATCACGACGTCGACTCTGCCAACTCACGGAAACAGCTGCCAATGTTTTTAAAATTCACAGTGATTTTCCCATCATTATTTAGTCTGGGCTTCCCTGACAGGGATTAATAATATCGAAACTTGTTCAGAATTCTTCACCTTTACTTGGATTAATTAGAAAGACTAATTTTGCTTTTACTACTCAATATAATAATTGAGAGCGAGATTTCTCAATATTCAGTATATGAAATGTGATAAACCAAACTTCACTATTGTTTTTCCGTTGGAGGGTGTCCATGAGAAATGTTTTCTTTCACAAATTATTCATCATACCCATTACAACCTACTTTTACATTTACATAGGTGTATTCTAATCACCTAAAACTATGCGGCGATGATGTGGTATATGTATATATATATATATATATATATATATGTATATATATATATGTATATATATATATATATATGTATTGTGAAGAAGTTTAGTCGAAATTCATATCAACCTCAGTATT
>NC_068995.1:7387993-7388656 GCF_001194135.2 Octopus bimaculoides | reverse complement strand
TATATATATATATATATATATTATAAACACGCACATACATGTATGCCTAAGCAACTTCTGTATGGTGAGCTGGAAGATGGTAGGAGGCCAGCCCAACATGAAGCTCAATGATGGATCAGAATTGCTGACGCAGACGGGATTTTCAGTTGTTGATTGGGAGAGGGAGGCATAAGACCGAAATGGATGGCGGAAAAGTATGCTCAGTGGTTGTTCGAAGTTTGAAGAAGAGAGAATGAAGCACGAGACGATCAAGAGAAGACTTAGAAAGAATGAACCTATGGAAAATGAGGCAGTGTTGCTTTTTATGTGTGAGATTTGTGGAAGGAAATGCTTGAGTCAGGCAGGCTTGGGCTGTCATCCGAGAACCCACAGGCACTCCTCGTAAATTGTGGTCCGGTTATTGTCCACAGCAAGGTGGAAAGGTGTGCCTTTCAGTTGGAGGATTCAAAAGGCATGTTGAAAGATTTTTACTATTGCATCTTTTTCCCTCTGCCAGCCTGAACAAATGTGCATTATGCAATGGAATGTGCAAACATTTGGCCGAGCTCAAGAGTCATACAAGGACCTTACATTGCATCCTCAATGACTCATTTCAGTGATACTTCCAAGTCATGGCTTTGCTCATATACAAGGAAGTAGCTACTATGTATAAATATATATATA
>NC_068995.1:7384827-7386899 GCF_001194135.2 Octopus bimaculoides | reverse complement strand
TATATATATATATATATATATATATATATATATATATGTATATATACACGTGCATGTATATATTTATATATGCATGTGTCCCTACAGCTATGTAAGCATGTACATATACAAGTACTTAGGCAGGTTGACAAACAGAACGGACGGATGGATTGATAAATAATTGATAAAATATACCGGCGAGTAAAAGAATGAAAGAATAAAAGAATAGATTATATTGATTAGAAGAATGATGAAAAGTCTCCTTAATGGTCTCGGTGCCTCTTCAACGAAAATATCATTTGCAGCGATGTGGTTTTTATGACGTTCGTGACTTGTGTAAACTGAAAGCGGCCATTTAATGTCTTTGTTGAATAGCGTATTAAAATCGACAGCGTTTTCATGAATGATACTTTAAAGTTAACTAAATTAAGAATCCGCTGGATATAATGTAATGCAAACAAATACATAATTTAAATGTGTACACCCAAGTGTTCACGCATACATATTTATATGTCTAAATCTATATGAATATATATTTATTTGTAAATATTTACATGTATGCGTGCGTATACATGTATATGTAATACCTACAGATGCACATGTGTATATATATTATATATATATGTGTATTTCTATGCGTGGGTGTATCTATTTATGCATATATGTACGCATGTATGTATTTATGTTTGTGTATACTTGTAATAGAATGCAAAGCAACAAATCCATATATTTTTAGATATATATTATAAATAACTCAGTCATAAACTTAAGAGAATATACATATACGCTTTTCCGTCACCCTGTGGCATGTTTTGTTTTTAGATAAACCTACGCAGATATTGAGAAACATATCCTGTAATAAACCCTTGTTGATTCGTTGCCTTGTGGTAAATTCGAAACACCGTCATAGTCATCATCGTCATCATCATCATCACCGTCGTCATCATCATCGTCATGGTCGTCGTTATTATTATAGAAGAATCAAGAAAAATCAGGAATGTCAGATGATTGATTCCTGCAGATATTTGGTCTGATGCAATGATTGTTTGACGTAGAAAAATATTCTTTTCTGTTGTAGGCACAAGGCCCGAAATTTTTGGGGAGGGTGCTTAATTTATCGACCCCGAAAGGATGAAAGGCAAAGTCGACCTCGTCGGAATTTGAACTCAGAACGTAGAGACAGACGAAATACCGCTAAGAATTTCGCCCGACGGGCATCACCATGAAAACTATTTTCTTAGCATTCCTCCTACACATCATCTTCATCGTAAATGTATTCATCTTCTCCCTTCATCATCATCAACATCATCATCATCATCCCCACAATCATCACCACCACTATCACAAATACTATCATCATCATCATCATAAACATCATCATCACCACCACCATCACTACCATCACCATCACCATCATCATCATCATCATCATCATCATCATCATCATCATCTTTATAATCAACATCACCACCATCACTTCCCCACCATCACCAGCATCACTATCCCTACCACCTTCACCACCGTCACTACCCCTACCAACAACACCACCGTCGTCCCCACCTTAAATATCCACCTATACATTTCCGACTAGGCCCCTACCTACCTATATGTTGATAATCTAAAACTGAAAAGTTTTTGCCTCCTTTCATATCCTCCTCTCTCTCTGTTTACCTCACTCCTTATTATCCCGATCAGCCATTAAACAAATGCATTACAATTATTAAACAATTCTTATATACAAATTTCTTAATGCTTGTTACACCACTTCGTTGTTCTAGTTGTTGTCGCTGCTGTTGTTGTTGATGTTGTTACGGCTGTTGTTATTGGTATATAATTTTTTCTTCAACGTCCGTCGTTGCTAATTGTTACTTATTTACAGTTTGTTTGCGTTACGGTCTTGTTATTGCTTCATTATATTACATTGTTGTATTCACTGTTAGAATAATTCACTTCCAGCCTCGTTCCCAGCCAACAAACTGTGCTGCATTTTTTTTTTTACATATTTAAGTCTTCTTTCCGCCATCTCTCTACGTATAAAATAACCCGACGTAAGTGTGTATATGTGTGTGTGTGTATGTGTACAAATATATGTA
>NC_068995.1:7380881-7382499 GCF_001194135.2 Octopus bimaculoides | reverse complement strand
ATATATATACATATATATATATACATGTATGTATGCGTAATAGAGGTGTGTGGCTTGTAAGGCCAGTTTCCTAAATTCTGTGGCGTATATATATTCCCTTGCCGGACAGAACGACGATCCCTTGCAGAGTTACTCATTTTCGTCAGCTAAGCTGTGGCTTTGTGGTCAGGGTGTTTCACTCATAAACGTAGGATGGTGGTTTTGATTCCTGGTCAGGAGAATGCTTTGTGCTCTGAGCAAAACACTTCATTTCACATTCCGCCAATCCGCTTAGCTGACAAAAATGAGTAACTCTGCAAGGGATCGTCGTTCTGTCCGGCAAGGGAATATATATACGCCACAGAATTTAGAAAACTGGTCTTACAAGCCTTGTTGGTATGTAAATGTACGTGGGGATGTGTGTATAAGTATATATAGAGATAGAGAGATAAACGTCAAATGTTTTTTCTAAACCACGTGATCAGTATATAGGGAACTACTTCCTATATTTTACAAATGTCACTGTAGCCTGATAAGAATTGTTTGATTGACCTTTTTTACCTTTTTGTGGGTCATATTAACACTCCCCATTGCCGCTCCTGCATCACTGTATAACAGCCTATTGCATCACGAATAATACATGTGTATGAAGCTATTGTCTCTACTTCTAGCGGTAAGTAACTTGCCAAAATTATATTCTGCAGTTAAAAGCAGCATTTCTGCCGAATTTGCTGGGAGTATAAATTTAAGAATGGTTTGTACGAGGGATCAGGAGACATGTTACTTGATATCGTTGGCAACTGGGTTTGTCATCAAGTAATAGAGATAGGATTTGCACCCCGTCAATGGAAATGCCATGGTTTGTTACCTCAACAACAGCCCTCATACTGCAACATTCAAAAGAGGCAAGCACACCCTAATACACGCACACATGTACGCATATACATAAATATATATATATGTATATATATATATATATATATATATACACACACATGAATAATATATATATATGTGGTTATATATATATATATGTGTGTGCGTGCGTGTGTGTGTGTGCAGGTACAGATGCACACACAGGCATAAAAACACATGCACTCACACATGTGCAATTTTCCAATAACATTTTTTCGTGTCAGAAAAAAAACACAGGTTGTTGCATATTAGGTAATACAGTGGCTGTATTACTACTACGACTACTACTACAAGTAGTAGTAGTAGTAGTAGTAGTAGTAGTAGTAGTAGTAGTAGTAGTAGTAGTAGTAGTATCAATATAATATTATACTCTCTCAACGGGCAGTTAATGTTACCGAACAGTTTCGTACAGATCTAGTTTCATTGGGAGAGAGTTGTCTGATAATCGCTAACTTCTCCCTCCACTTAGCAAGAAAGCATTCGTTAATATTAATCGACAGTTTGATATATATATATATACAAACATGTATGTATATATTCACATATATGTGGGGCTGGTACGTATGTGTGTGCGTGTGTTGATGACATAATAGATGTGCGGGTCAAACACTTGACTACATTCAGCCACCAGGTTATGAAGTGCGAATGAATTATTGAATAACTGAATATATATCATTGAATGAACGAATAAACCGAATGGATAAATTATTTCAAAGATGAACGT
>NC_068995.1:7377767-7380858 GCF_001194135.2 Octopus bimaculoides | reverse complement strand
TATATATATATATATATATATATATATGAATGTGTGTATGTATATATTCACATATATGTGGGGCTGGTACGTATGTGTGTGCGTGTGTTGATGACATAATAGATGTGCGGGTCAAACACTTGACTACATTCAGCCACCAGGTTATGAAGTGCGAATGAATTATTGAATAACTGAATATATATCATTGAATGAACGAATAAACCGAATGGATAAATTATTTCAAAGATGAACGTTTGTGTCTATCCATTCCTAAACACACACGTTCATTTCTACAGTTAACCGTTAACTTCTTCTGACACTCATCGATTCCACCTCAGGTATCAATTAACTCATTCGCTTATTTTTTTCATTCTCTATTGAGTCTGACACGCCTGGCCACAGCGGTCCCCTGTCTCCAGACGGACAGAATGCCTTTTCCTTCACGTAGTGCAATTGTTAGAGCTAGTCTTCATTTATGCAATTATCTCCCCTTCTCATTAGTGAACAAATGAGAAAATGAAATGACTGAATGAATGAAAATTTGTAAGAATACGAACGAGTGAATGGATAAATGAGATAATCGGTGAATGAGTGAATCATTGAAATAAGCGAATTATAAATTAGAAAACCTGTAAATATGCATATGTGAATATAACGAGTGAATAAGTAAATGACCGAATGCCTGAATGAATGAAAATTGGAAAACTTAACAGCGAATGATTTTTGTAAGTGAATGAATGAATGAATAAATAATAGAAAATTTATGAAAATGCGAATGATGTAATAGATGAATGATGGAATTAATGAATAAGTGGGTAAATGAGAAAATACTTAAGTAAATTAATAAAATACCTAACGACCGAACGGACAATTATATGACTAGCAAAATGTGTGAATATAATTATGAATGAATTAATTGATAAATTAATAAGTGAATGAAGTAACCGTTGAATGACCGAATGAACGAACGTATGAACATGATGTATGGGAGACAGTAAGCAGAAGATCCGAAAGTTCAAACCCAATGAAGATCTACCGGTTAGTTGTGTGTATACCATTGACATTTACCGTTTCCAGTTGATGAGAAGAGCATCACTGATAAATATTTCAATAATGTCAATTTAGATAAAGTGACACACCTTAACCTATAAGAGTCTAGGGTGTTATCTTTAGAACACAGACATGGATAATTCTATATCTACAACCCCGCCGCCGCCGCCGCTGCCAACAGCGAATAATTGCTACTGTTGCTGCTGCTGCTGCTGCTACTACTACTACTACTACTACTACTACTACTACTACTACTACTACTACTACTACTACTACTGCAGGTTTTGTTGTTGCTACTGCAAGAAAATGTGAGAACAACAACGAAGACAAATATCTTCAGTTAACGAATTGAATAACAAAAAAAGAAAACGGTATAAAAAGAAAAAAACAACGTCGTAAACTGCAGTAAAAACATTAATTAACAGCAACATAAACAATAATGACAACATCAACATCATCATCAGCATCAGCAACAACATGAACAGCAATGATAACCACAACATGTACAGTAATAACAAAAATGGCAACAATAAAATACACAACAACAGTAATAATCCTTTCAACTAAAGGCACAAGGCCTAATATCTTGTGGGGAGTAGGGCTGGACGATTACATTGACCCCAGTGTTTCATTGGTTCTTAAGGTTATCGACTCCGAAAGGATAAAAGGTAAAAAAAATCGACGTTGGTGGAATTTGAACTCAGAGCATGAAGACGGACGAAATGCTGGAAAGCATTTTGCCCGGCGTGCTAACGATTCGGCCAGCTCGTCGCCTTGGAAACAGCAGTAATAACAACATAAAAAAAGAATAACAATGTCAATGTAACCGATGTAAGCAACAATAACAATAATCACATCAACAACAATATAAACAGCAATAATGACATAAACAAGAAATGAGAAACATTAATAACATTTTGGGGATTAAAATGTCTATGTTCAGTCCACAGCAGGTCTAAGGCCTCAGGATGTTTTCTCCATCAACCATGTCCGATGTTGGGTGAGAGGATTGCAAATTTGAACTTGAAATCATACTAGTCTGATGAGGCTTGACATGGCTTGAGAGCGGGGTGCAGTTCTTTTATACTCATACCCAGTAGTTGTTAAGCTTACCCCAGCTCTCAACCGGTATTATATTATCGACCATTGTCGGACTGCGGCGGGGACAAGTTGCCGGGACAAGATGGTCTTCCAAACGAACTGTATTATATCATGCCAGACTTGTTTGGACACCTCCTTGCATGTGTCTATACCAACAGGCAGCAGAACGGGAGCATTCCAAAGTCTGTGAACCGGGGGCGGGGTGACGCTGCTAAGAAAGGACTCAAACAAGAGGGACTTAATTCACAATTTTAGGCCCATCCCAGTATGGTCGCCATTTAATGACTGAAAAAAGGGAAGAAGATAAAACGTAAAGCGCAACACTAACAACAGCAATAAAACTGGATCTCCGTTGGTTACGACAACGTGTGTTTCAGAAGATCTGATCAACGGAACAGCTTGTGTAATTAAAGTATGTGCGTGTGGCTGAGCACTCCACAAACACGTAGTTCTCAGGGAGATTCAGCGTGACACAGGATATGACAAGGCACCCTCCTTTGAATTACAGGTACTACTCATTTTTGCCATCTAAGTGGAGTGGAGCAACGAGAAATGAAGTGCCTTGCCCAATGACTGAACGCCCCGCCACGTACCGAACTCACGACCTCACGATCGTGTGCCGAATACCCGAACCACTAAGCCACGAGGCTTTCCCCACAACAGACAGACAGGCAGACGGATAGATAGATAGATAGATAGATAGATAGATAGATAGATAGATAGATAGATAGACACGTGTATGTATGTGTGTTTCTGCGTGTGTGAGCTTCTATTTCTGCTTCTCTCTGACATTCCGTTTCTGTCTGGACATTTTATTCACGAAATGCGTCCCACGTCCACTCTTGGCTCTCTCTCTTTCCTTCTTTTCCTCTTTCACTCTCTCACTCTCCCCTTCTACTCTCTCTCTCTCTCTATCTCTCTCTCTCTCTCTCTCTCTCTCTCTCTCTCTCTCTCTCTCTCT
>NC_068995.1:7376287-7377342 GCF_001194135.2 Octopus bimaculoides | reverse complement strand
TATATATATATATATATATATATATATATATATATATATATATATCTTTCTCTCTCTCTCTCTCTCATGTAGATACATCTATCTGCGTCTATCATTGTCAACTGATCAATTCCAAGTTTTCTGTTCTTCTACCTTTCTCACCCTCTTACTCCGTTTCTCTCAGATTCTCTTTCTTTCTATCTTTCTTTCCTGCTTTCTTTCCGCCCTCCTCTTTCCGTCCTTCCTTCTTTCTTTCTTTCTTTCTTTCTTTCCTTCTTTCTTTCTATCTATCCATCTGTCTGCCTATCAATCTATATTTGATTTTTTTAATTTTCCTTCGCTGTCCCTCAATCTTCTCACTCTCCCTTTCCCCTCTCCTTCCCTCCCTCTCTCTCTCTATCCCTCTATTTCTGTCTTTCTCACCCCTCTTCCTACATCTCTTCCTTCACCTCCCTCTCTCTTTCTAGTAAAGTGATTCTACTTCCCCGTCTCTGCCTCTCGATGGCTCTGTTTAATTAAGTCTTCTGACTCCCTCGTTTCTCTCTTCTCTCTCTCTCTCACCCCATCATTCTCTATTTATTACTCACATCTGTCTGTCTCTATCTCTGCCTCCACTCCCTCCCTCTCTCTTTCTCTCTCTTTCCCTCAATAAACGCTAAATACTAGACACATTTCCCACATTTCCCACAGTTCCACGCCGTCCACCAACCACCACGGCCAATACCAACACAACACCAGCACCACTACCTCCACCCTTACAGACCATGTTAGATATCCAATATCCACATAGAAGGAGTCGACATCCAATATCTACAGATATCCCACAGTGAAGTCACTCCAATAAATGTCACATACAATAAAATGCTGTCACGGTAAATAGAATATTAGGTGGAGGGGGAGGGTTGGCGGGCAGACAGTGTAACATCATATCATTACGTTCCTTACAATATTTATGTGCGTGTATGTGTTCATGTGAATATATGTATCTATGAACGTGCATGTGCTTGAGCGAGCGAATGCGTTTGTCCATAAGGATATACATGCATACATACATACATACATACATACATACATAC
>NC_068995.1:7374435-7375686 GCF_001194135.2 Octopus bimaculoides | reverse complement strand
AGAGAGAGAGAGAGAGAGAGAGAGAGAGAAAGTTATTGATAATGATGATTATAGGATGATGCTGGGACGTGGCGGGGGACATTTAATATCGTTGGTGATGACGGTAATGCTATGACGAAAGATGATGGTCATGGTGTCACGGTGGTGGCGGTGGTTGTATCGGTAGTGGCGGTGGCGGTGACGTGGCGGCGGCGGTGACGTGGCGGTGATGGCGGTGGCGGTGGTGGCGATGATGGTGGTCGTCGTCGTCGTCGCTTTCTTCTCTTTCGTCGTCGTGGTCGTCATCTTCGACTTCATTGTCATCGTCATTGTAGTGGTGATAATATTGGTTTATATTACGAAAGTTGTTATTCACATTTTTTATTTATTTTTTTAGCGCCCCATTTGCTGTAACCGAGCAGAACTTCGTTCAGAGATTTTCCTGCTGTAACCATATCGACATTTTCTTATGTGAAGAAAACCCATCACCAAACACATTCTCAAACGCGTCCTTTTTTCTAAAGCAACAGGGCGGTTCTGGGATTTGAGGAATATTTGACTGCTATTTTTAGCGAATCGAGCATTCACCCAGACGTGGGATACTTTGTTGGATTTATCATTGTTGCTTTTACTGTTTTGGTGTTATATTATGATTGTTTTGGGTACATGTTTTTTTCTATTATAGCAATATGATCGAAGATCCAATATAGGGAAGGAGTAGCATGAACCGAAAAGGACAGATTGGGTGGATTAAAATGACGAGATGAGGGTAGATTATATTGGAAAGATGGCGTGGATTACAACTGGAAAGTAGTCTACCAACTGACAATATCGTTAGCGTTTCGGACAAAATGCTTAGCAGCGTCTCTTCCGGTACTGTACATTCTGAATTCAAGACCCGCTAAAGTCAACCTTGCCTTTCACCTATCCGAAGCTTGAACACTGGGGGTGATGTACTTGACTTATCACTCTCTTAAAACTTGAGCCTTAATTCGAGACCGTTACAACTGGAATCATGGGGTAGATAATCAAAGGAAGATGGAGTAGGATAAAATAAAGAGATGAAGATAAATCGCAATGAAGAGATGGCGTGGTTCATAATGGAGAGGTGAGAATAGATTAAAAGAAAGAGATGGATGGATTAAAATGAAAAGATGAGGATTATTGAACGGGTGGACTGGTGTGGATTACAATGCTTTATACATGGTCGTTTCATCTATCTACTTCACGATTTGAAATCTCAAAAGAGATGGCCATATATATATATATATA
>NC_068995.1:7373215-7373679 GCF_001194135.2 Octopus bimaculoides | reverse complement strand
ATATATATATATAGGAATGTATGAGTGGTATGCAAATGGATGGATATATGTTGTTTGTGTGTGTGTGTGTGTGTGTGTGTGTGTGTGTGTATGTCCATGCTTGTGGATGTGACAGTATTGTTGTGTACATAAATTCGACTGTATGTATATTTCAATATTAGTTCGTACATATGTGTGTGTGTTATATATGGTGTATAAGTATTTCTTCGTTTGTTTTGTATCTCTGTGCAACTGATATATGGTGGGTGTATATATATGTATGCATGTACACATGTGTATGCAGTTGTGCGTATGAGCATCTATGTATGTGTGCCTGTGTATATATTTTGATATGTGAGTGTATGTGTATATATGATTTAATGCGTATGTACTGCGGCATATAAGCATATCGATCTTCATGGTATGTAGATAACAATGGTTACACAATATATACATACATGTGTGTGTATATAAATATATATATA
>NC_068995.1:7370309-7372657 GCF_001194135.2 Octopus bimaculoides | reverse complement strand
ATGGTGATGGTGGAACAGCTGTGGCAGTGTTCATGGTATGGTGGTAAAGCTGGGGGCATTGATGATGATGGTGGTGGTGGTGGTGGTAGTGGTGGTGGTGGTGGTGGTGGTGGTGGTGGTGATGTTGGTGGTGAGCTTGGTGATGGGCATGGTAGGGACGATGGGTATTGTGTTAGAAGTTATTTGACAGACGTGTGTATTGAAAGTGACAGAGACGCTAGTGGTAGTCGTGGCGGTGTTAACGGTGGTGGTGATGACATTGTTGTTAAGGTGATGGCGATAGTGATGATGACGGAAGGTGTGATCGTAACACACACACACAGTCATACACAGTCATACACACAGTCACACACGTGCGCACACATACACACACACACACTCACACACTCACACACTCCCTATCATTCTCGGTCTTGCTTACTCATTCATTTATTCCCTTCTCATGCTCTCTTTCCCTTTGCAATCATTCACTGAATCACTCATTCATTCTCAATCATTCGTTCTATTAGTCAACTCTTATTCATTCACTTCTTCTTTTTCTCTGAAACAGATGGAATGGTCACGGCTGAAATGCCTTCTATAATAAGCTCGCTCAGTTACGATGGACTGGCGACTAAACAACTTTGAGCTAGCAAAGATACTCGATACGGACGTTGGAAGAAGGATTCGAACCACTCGCAGTGGAAAATATTAAGAATGGAAACCATGTCAGTTATGAAGTTTCTACCTAGTCTTTCAAGTTGCTAGAAATAGCAACCAAATTTCACTCAAATTACACTCAGCCGTCCTAGAATGAGGGGACAAAACACTACATTGGACGATTCTGAATTGCATATAATACTTCGTATGTCTCTGAACATGCATTCTTCTCTTTTAGGACAGAGAAACAACAACAATAACAACAACAGTAGCAACAGTGACCTCTCCAAACAGTTGTCGTTATTAAAGACACACTACCCTTGTAAAGTCCCCACAACAGACGCATAAAGTACGTCCTGGGCCCACATTGTCAGAATTCCTGAGAACATCGGTTTATTTGGAGACATTATTTCCGAGTGAGTAGTTGACCAGTTGTTAATCTATGTTAATTTATGATAATCAATGGAGATAAAAACTTCATTGAATTCTATCTCGAATGTAATGCATTAACGAGTCACCTGCTTATCTACCTGCTTTATCATATGAGAACGAAAATATGCAGTTGAAAACCTCATTATCATTCACTGTTGGATATCATTATAAGAGCTGTGGCCAACAGTTAAATTAAGGATGTGTATGCACAGAGACACACGAGCATGTATGTATACATACATGCACATGTACGTATACGAACTCACACACATATATACACACATATATATATAAATATATATATTCATATGTGAGGTGTGTATCAGTGTGTGCGTGTGTGTGTGTGTAAATGCATACATATATTCATGTGCACATACATCTTAAAGATGTCATTTCGGCAATGATCTTGGTTTTCTTTAAGAAGAACTAAGCCAAGGAATGCTTGCTGTAATTGTCCTACTCGCCAGAAATAGCAGCCAAATACCCTTAGATCCGACTCCACTGCTTTCAACGAACAAGGACATATTGTATAGTAGAAGATCAAGTATAGCTGCAGACATCACTGAGTGATTAGGAACCTCGTTCTTTAACCACGTTTCTGATTTGGTTCCGCTGCGCAGCACCCTTGGACATCTGTCTTCTACAGCACTGATCCGAACCATAACATTTGATTGAATTTGGTAAAGAGAAACTGTACAAAAAAGAACGTCATGTGTGCATCTAGGTGTGCACGTGTATGTATGCTTGTGTGTGACTCCTCACCCCATCTTGTGTTGGTTTGTTTACGCCTTCTTATCTAAGGAGTTTAAAAAATAAAATACTGCTGTTGATTTATTCGACGAAATGCTTCAAGGTGGTGCCCCAGCATGGCCGAAAACCGCTAAATAGAACAACTAGAATATAAGCGATGCGAAAAGACGCTTCGTAGTATCAGAACGTTTCCCGCACCACCACAACAATCGTAACATTTTTTCCTTTAATTTGTTATTGTTTATGTATATTTTCCGGGAATTCTTTGGTAAATATTCAAGATTTTGAAACAGGAAGAAAATACTGAAAATTCTGAATATGGTTTCTATTTTCTCCCCAGCCCTCGTCTTTAAAATCGATGAGAAATTTTTCATCCTGAATGGCGTTTTGGTGGGAGAGAGGGAATTTTCGGAAATATATCTCTGCAAACATTGATAAATGAAATAAATGCATACAAACGAACACTCTTACACAAACACACTCTCTCTCTCTCTCTCTCTCTCTCTCTCTCTCTCTCTCTCTCTCTC
>NC_068995.1:7368414-7369720 GCF_001194135.2 Octopus bimaculoides | reverse complement strand
ATATATATATATATATATATATATATACATGTATATTTATTTGTATATGTATATATATACATATTTACAAGAATATATATGTGTGTGTGTGTGTGTGTGCATATATATGTGTGTTTGTGTATATACATATACATATATATATATGCGTACATAGTGAGAAATATGGATAGATAGATTTCTATATGTATATATACATATATATGTGTGTGCATATATGTGTATGTATATGTATGTATTTATATTAATGCGTGTGTCTGTGTGTGTGTGTGTGTGTGTGTGTGTGTGTGTGTGTGTGTACACACTTATTCGTATCTGCCTACGTGCTTGTATCATGTATGTTTGTGTGACCGTGTGCGTGTATGTGTGTGTGTGCATGCGTACCTGCGTGTGTATTTAATTGTGTGTACGTATACGTGTGTGTGTGTGTGTGTGTGTGTTTGTGTGTGTGTGTGTGTGTGTGTATGTGTGTGAGCGTGTGCAATAGGACCAGAAATAAATTTGCAAAGATTTGAGATCATCGGACTAAAAGCTACCCCACCATAGAGTTAGTTCCTCGCTTTAAATTCGATGTTTGAAAACAAAACAAAACAAAACAAAAATGAGAAAGAGAGGAACCGAGAAAGAGAGAAAGAGAGGCAATATGCGTGTGAATCAATATTTGAATCATCGTTGCGTGAATCGATAATGCCCGTATCAATAATACATTGGATCGATTAAAATAGATTATGTCTCTCTGCGCCAACAACAACAAAAAACAAATTGTAAGTGATTGAATTTCTCTTCAATCAAAATAATTAACTTCGTATCGAAGTATCTAACGAGTTTTGCAGTTATTTTACAAACGCAATATTTTAAAATGTTGAACTACCTTTCCCAGTCTATAATATTAGGCTTTCGATTAAAATCCATAAATATTGCGCCCTTCTACGAACAGTTGCTGAACCAGGGATCAGTTTGCATTTTTACCATGTCTGGGTCACAGCTACAGCCGTATCAGCTAACCAGTGGTTTTGTTGAACTCTGCAAAATGGTGGACTATGTCACAGCTACAGCCGTATTAGTTAAACAGTGTTTTGCGTGAACCCTGCAAAATGGTGGATGTGGTGAATTAAAATCTGTGGTACACCTAGGCATAGTATCATTTCCTTACGTGCCGGTTAGCAGTAGTGATGTAAATATAAATATAGAAATAAATACATAGATAGATATATGCATACATCCTTACATATATTTATACATACACGCATGCATACATACATGCATACATACATGTATACTCACACACATTACTTATATATATAACATA
>NC_068995.1:7367324-7368350 GCF_001194135.2 Octopus bimaculoides | reverse complement strand
ATATATATATATATATATATATATATATAAATGTGTGCGTGTAGTGTGTGTGTGGAGTTACATTTACTACGGAATGCAATAAAATGTTGTCCTGACGATCCATTACGATTAGGCATTCAAATTCAACAGGAACATCTAGGGCTGAGTACCGGTTAACGGCAATCATGAAACGTACGTAGGAACTAAACATCTGCACATCTATACTGGTGTTTATTCTAATTTTCCATTATATACATATATACATATATATATATAGGGGCAAACAATTCGCGAGAAAAAGTATAAATTCTCGAAAATTAATTAAGATGTTATTAATTTTGTTATCGTCTGGAATGACTATTTTAAAAATGATTATAACAGAATTAATAATACAGTCGATCGCAGGCCCAAGAAAAGCATTAAGTAGCTGAGGGATTAAATTCAAAATTAATCGAAGGACGTACTAAGTAAGTTTGCCTGCTGGAAATAACAGTCAAAACTTTTATTTAAAGCGCCAAAAATACACTGATTTTGACTACAGAAATCAACGGAAAGCAGAATAGGTTAATAAAATCTCTTAAATGTATATTGAGAGATTTTATTAACCTAATCCGCTTTAATCAATTTTAATTTTAATCCCTCAGCTATATATATATATATAAGGGTATCTTCGCATGCGTGTCTATACGTGTGTGAGTAGGTGTGTGCATGTGTGTGTGGATCACTACGCGCATTTAATGCAATATGAGGATACAATGTGACATGTGCATATAGTATATAGGGAACATCTGCATATAGTATATACTTTATATATGGTGGAGTAAAAATCAATATCAGAAATAGAGGTCAGCCAATAACGCTGGTATTAAAGATGAGCACCTGGTCAGGTTCTTAATGCGCGGATTACAACTAATATCTTGTTATGTTAGTGTAGAATTGTTCGTAAATACGTACCCTCATGCACACATGTATACATATACACTCATACATACATATCCATACAAATATATATATATACATATATATATATATATATATATATATATA
>NC_068995.1:7366058-7366435 GCF_001194135.2 Octopus bimaculoides | reverse complement strand
TATTTATGCATATATAATATTTGTATGTATGTATCTATATTAGTGACGTGCCTACAATTCATATATCTTTAACTAAAAGTTACTTGGGTATAACTAGAAATTTTTGCCGTCAATTCATTCATAGACTAATTGATAATTTGTAAAATGATATAATCACATTAACAATTAACCAGTTGATCAATTCCTTCTTCGTTGACCCTTCTAACATGGACTCCTCCTTCCTGATACCTCCTTCCCCGGTTCAGATAGATAGATAGAGAAATAGAGAGAGAGAGAGAGAGAGAGAGAGAGAGAGAGAGAGAGAGAGAGACACACACACACACACACACACACACAGACAGACAAACAGATATATAGATAGATAGACAGACAGACAG
>NC_068995.1:7363782-7366048 GCF_001194135.2 Octopus bimaculoides | reverse complement strand
ATATATAGATAGATAGACAGACAGACAGACAGACAGACAGGCAGACAGACAGACACGCAGACGGATAGATAGATAGATATAATACTTTTATTCTTTTATTTGTTTCAGTCATTTGACTGTGGCTATGCTGGAGCATCGCCTTTAGTTGTTCAAATCAACCCCAGGTTTAATTCTTTGTAAGCCTAGTACTTATTCTATCGGTCTCTTTGGCCGAACCGCTACGCTACGGGGACGTAAACACACCAGCATCGGTTGTCAAGCGATGTGGAGGAGACAAACACAGACACACAAATACATATACGACAGGCTTCTTTCATTTTCTGTCTACCAAATCCACTCACAAGGCTTTGGTCAGCCCGAGGTTATAGTAGAAGACACTTGCCCAACGTGAGACGCAGTGGGACCGACCCTGGAACCATGTGGTTGGTAGCAAGCTACTTACTACACAGCCAATAAATATCTATAGATAGATAGATAGATAGATAGATAGATAGATAGATAGATAGATAGATAGATAGATAGACAGACAGATATAGAAAGAGATAGATATGTGTATATATATATATATATATATTTACACACACATAGATATATATAGAGAGATAGATACGTATATATGTATATACATATATACACACAATTACGTATAAATATATGTATGTATGTATGTATGTATGTATGTATGTACTGTTAGTTTAATAGTTGCCGTATCGATATTAAAGGATATATCGATATCTGAAAGTTATTGATAAAACAAAAGTGCTTATAGATTGACATGATATAAAATCTGAGAAATGACTAGGAATATATGCGTGTGTACTGATATATGAATGCATGTACTTATGTATGTATGTGTGTGTTTATGTGCGTGGGTGGGTTTCGGTCTGCTTGTCTGTATTAATTATCTAGATTGGAAAATAGGTGTATTCGTGTACATGGATATATGCGTCTATATATTAGGTCATTGTAAACATGTCTGCGTGTGTATGTATATATATATATATATATATTCTATATTCTATATTATATATTATATATATATTATATATTTCATATATATATAAGCATTTTGCACACACTTTCACGTCCATATATACATAATACACACACACACATACAAACACACACACACGCACACACACACACACACACACACACACACACACACACATACACACATATACACACACATAAACATGTATGTATGTGTGCGAGAGAGAGAGGCAGACAGACAGCGATAGAAAACGGTAGATATATACATAGAAAAATGCGTGTATCTGTCTATCTATTTATTTATTTATATATCACTTGTTCTCTCTCTCGCCCTCTCGTCCTCCTCTGTCTCTCTCTCTCTCTCTCTCTCTCTCTCTCTCTCTATATATATATATATATATATATATATATATATATATATATATATATATATATATATATATATATGCCTTTATATATTGCCTGGATCTCCATCGGTTACATCCATACATTATTATGGCGCTGCATTTATTTGTCGTTACGCCATTCCTATTCATTCGTAGGTCGTCATCTCTGATATTATTTTTCATTCCTTATCAGTCCTCCATAGATGGTCTTCTTCATCTGTACCTTCTTGTACTGCCTTTCTCTTGTGATCTCACGCTACAATACCTGGTCGGTTGTCATTTACCTTAGGGATGCTTTAATTTTTGAATTCTACCTTTATTCATTTATGTATGCATGAATGAATGTATGTATGTATGTATGTATGCATACATTCATGCACGGCTGCAAGAATGGATCGATGGAAAGTTTGATCGATCTATCGATGAATGGGTAGAATTCCTGAGGAAATTTGTAACAAGTCGTAAGAAACAAATAGATTAACAGAACGCAAATATATTTCCTTTAAATTGATTTGCTTACTTTTACTTAAGTGATTGCCTGTGATAAGCTTATTCTCGTCGTCGATATTGTCTTTACCGAGGTGAGGTTGGCGGTGGTGACATGATTATTATTATTGTTGCTGTTCTTGGTGTTTTTGTTGGTGGTGGTCGTCCTGGATTGTGGAGTGTCAACTATCCGTGCCCAACAACGTCTCTCATTCAAGGGAACGATATCAATCATGAAATCAGCGTCAGCTGATCAAAGTGATTTTTCTCTCACTGAGCGGCCATTTTCTTATCTTCATTTTTATATTAACGACGTAGTTTGAAAGTTTATATATGTGTGTGTATATATATCTATATGTATGCACATATATGCATGTATGTATATATATATATATATATAT
>NC_068995.1:7358944-7363128 GCF_001194135.2 Octopus bimaculoides | reverse complement strand
ATATATATATATATATATATATACATATATATATAATCTCTACCTAAATTTCAACCAATAATGTTTTCCTACTGCCAGCCATCACTCTACCATCGTAACTTTCCTATAGCTACATTACTAACAGCAATCAACATATAAACAACACTGTATTCCATTTCTGAGTTCAAGCTAGTCTCGGCATTCTCCAAGTGGTGCCTACTCAGCCATGTTTGTTCTGTGAAGAACTTACCATTTTTTGGTTGTTGTCTCTTGTGGCAGTAAGTCGGTTAATATTGACTTTGTTTTACATTCGAATTTTCTGTTATAGGCCGCAATATACATGGCGTCCAGTATGATAGACGCATCGTCTAACTTCGTTTACTGGTCAATATATATATATATATATATATATATATATATATATATATATATATATATATATATATATATATATATATATATACATACACGTGTCTGTGTCTTTTTATGTATAAATGTTAGTGCTTATGCTTATGCATGTGTGAGTAGGAATGCTAACGAATATAAATTGTGCTTATATGTTGATGGATATATGTGTACGCACGTACATTCTCACACACACACATATTCATTGACAAAAGAAACACAGATACACGCAATTGTTAGCATCAATATGTAAATATGTATATAAACATATATAAACACACACACACACACACACACACACACACACACATATATATATATATATATATATATATATATAAACGCGTACAGATTTATATAAGTGTGTATGTTTAAATATATGTACATGTGTACATGCTTGTCATATGAACACACGCATACATGCGTCTGTATGTTTGGGTTTGTATGGGGGTGACTGTGTGTGTCGGTGTGTGTGTGTTGTTTTTACCTGTGTGTGCGTGTGGGTATTTTTTTTAATTTGCGTGTGTGCTTCGAGTTGTTATTTCCTTGTCGGCAAACTTCCATTTTATCAGCACCAATATTTGTTTGGCGAAAATTCGTTGACGCAAGACGGCGACGACAAACAAAAACAACAGCACAACAACAACAACAACAACAACAACAAGATCATCAGCTGTGCCAACAACAACAATACGAACCACAACATCAAAAGGAGCAAACGAAATGGACCTGTATCATTCGTTCAGTGTCAAGGAGCAATACTAGACATGTTGATAATGTGGGATAGGTTTAGACATTTGGAGGAGAGAATGAGAGAATAACGTAATGAAAGAATTGAAGAATTGAAGAGAATATGTGAGAGAGAGAAGGACAGAATATGAGACGGTAGAAATTAAATATATTTCGTCAAGGGGGAAAAAAAACTAGGAAAGTGGGGAACCTCAACCTTTGAGCTCAATCTGGAAAAGGAGGAGAAGAGCCAAATCAGGCTCGACGCATCATTGTCTGACCTGGAGCATACCAGATTGACAGACAGACAGACCGACAGACATAGCGACAGACAGACAGACAGACAGACAGAGAGGCAGGCAGGCAGGCAGGTAGGTAGGTAGGTAGGTAGGTAGGTAGGTAGGTAGGTAGGTAGGTATGTGCATAGATGGATACTTAGATTGGCAGGTAGATAGATAGATAGATAGACAGAAGACAGACAGACAGGCAGACAGACATACAGACAGGCAGACAGACAGATAGATAGACAGACAGACAGATAGGCAGACAGACTGACAGACAGACAGACAGACAGACAGACAGACAGACAGACAGACAGCCAGACAGACAGACAGATAGATAGATAGATAGATAGATAGATAGATAGATAGATAGATAGATAGATAGATAGATAGATAGATAGATAGATAGACAGACAAATAGACAGATGAGACTGCATGTCTATTAAGTTATTTGTGACTAATTCGTATCTAAGAACTCGTGTAATCCAATCAGCTGTGACCTTTCGCTGTGGGAAGGTAACAAATGTAAGATAAAGTATGCTTCCAAAAGTAATAAACAGCCAAATGATAGAGAGACAGAGATGCAGGTATTGCTTCGTGGTTAAGAATTTAGCTTCATAACCACGAGATTCCAGGTTCAATCTCACATTGTTCCCACCTCAGAGACGTTTCTTATACTATTGCTGCGAGGTAAGTAAAAATTTGTATGCGGAAACTGCACCGAAGCCTGTCATATATATATATATATATGTATACATATATATATATATATGTGTGTGTGTGTGCGTGTGTGTGTGCGTGTGTGTGTGCGTGTGTGTGTGCATGTGTGTGTGTGTGTGTGTGTGTGTGTGTGCGTATAACATGTTAGGCGTGCCTGTGTGATAAAGAAGCTTACTTCTAATTATGGTGAATAAGCGGAAACTTCGAAGTCACTTTCAGCTCTATCCGCGAAAATATCCACACATGTACACACACTCTCACACACACTCTCACACACACACACACTCTCACACACACACACATATATATATATATACATGTGCATTTGCGTGTCCGTGTGTGCGTGTGTGTGTGTATGTTTGTATGTCTGATTATCTGTACGTATGCTACTCTAAAAGATGCACCTTATGGAAACTCGCTACCGAGGTGACCTCTATTGTCGATGATGCAACGAGAGGTACAACAGGCAGAAAAGTATGTTTCTAATAAACTCTTCCAAACTTTATAACTTTGTAGCAAAAATCTATTCCTTCTCACCCCACCCCCATATCATCGGTTTCAAAGAATCGTCATATACAACTGCGTTTGTCATTGCATTATTTTACAGCTTACCGAAGTAGCACGGAGGTTCTCGGGTCACTCTTAGACATTTAGAGTTACCTCCATCACAAGGAGTATTTCAGGAATGGTGAAGCTGAGAGCAATAGATAAGAGCCTAAGAAAGTGTAAAGGAAATATACTGGGATCGAAATAATCTCAGCATTCCGTCATCAATAAAATATTTGAATAACAAACTATGAAGGAAAAACTTGTTAGATAATAAGTTGTAACGTAGGGTACTAGAAAAAAAAACTTAAATAAATAATGAGGAGTAGTTTTCGTACGAAATTGAGACGTGACTGAGGCTAGAAGAAAAATTGGTGAGCTGGATAATTGAAAACAGAAAATTAGCATTTGTAAAACAAGAAATAGATTGCAAATGGCGATATTAAATTGGTGGTTTTATGGAAACAAGGTCGTGGTGCAGTAGATTTATGTTTAGCATTTGTCCTGATAATGCTAGTCAGCACATCTTTTTTTGTTTTTTACAGAGACCACCTACTGCATATGAAGAAGATATAATTGCCTTTTCTAGGTTTATTATCAGGGTAGAGCGACAGACTATGATTGAAGTTGGTCGAAATACCCAGCTGCATCAGATTCATCCTATTTTTTGATGTTTCTTCAAATAAAATGGCAACGTTAAATGGTGCAACATCAGTATCAATCAGCTCATCAGATAATGACAAAAACACATTATATTGTTAATATATACCGCAGAGGAGTTAAAAAATCGCAATCAATATTGATGTTTAAGCAAGGAAAAAAGGAAAAAATGCACTAATGTTTGTAGTCAGAACGAAGTTCTGCATGAATGAAGAAAGAATGGAAGGTTCAAATTATGCAGTTGGGGTGCGGAGCAAACGGTCTCCATTAGATTCTGATCAGATTAGAGTCCATGTAATGGATATAGGATGATGCTATAAATGATGGGTTTGAAAATTGTAAAGCAAAAATAGCTTTATTGCTTGTTGGGCTGATTTTGAATTTTGTGTTAGTGTGCGTTTGTATGTATATGAATACACACACGCCACCTAGCGCTTATTTTTTAAGGCCTGCTTTATATATAGACATGCGTCTGTCTCTTTCTATCTCTCTCTCTCTCGCTCTCTCTCTCTGTCTCTCTCTCTCTCTCTCTCTCTTTCTCCCTCCATATATGTGTGTTTGTGTGTTTGTGTGTGTGTGTGTGTGTGTGTGTGTGTGTGTGTGTGTGTGTGTGTGTGTGTGTGTAAGTTATTAGTGAGGAATTATAAATCCAGGCAAAATATTTTATAAGCTCTGTGTGAAGCTAACAATATTGTTTAGATTAGTTATACAGGTTTTTGCACAAGAGTACACGCCGCATTTACTTTGCTAATATTAATATATATAAATATATATTTATGATATATATGCATACATACATACACACACATATATATACATATATATATGTATATATACATACATATATGTATATATACATATATA
>NC_068995.1:7354500-7355140 GCF_001194135.2 Octopus bimaculoides | reverse complement strand
TATATATATATATATATATATTTATACACATATATTTATATATCAATTGGTGTTGCAAGATTCTTGATGTGTATGTGCGTGGGTGCACATACACACATATATGTATTACACGTTTCTGTTAGATACGTACACCAATATACACACATGCATACACACACATACGCACACAAATGCACACACACACATATATATATATAGATATAGATGTAGATGTAGATAGCGATATATGTATATACATCGACGCATTGTTGCGTGTGTGTATGTGTCTGTGACTGTGTGTATGGGTGTGCGACTGTGTGTATATGTGTGTGACTGTGTGTATGTGTGTGTCTGTGTGTGTGTCAGACAGACTTGGAAAGAACGGTTTCCGAAAGTTATCACGAAAAAGATGATGACGGTGACGATGACGGCTGATGATGATGAGGAGGACGATGAAGATGGGGAGTGCCACGATGATGAAAATGGTAAACGAAATAAGGTTAATTTAAGGAACGGTAATGGTACCGAGGTGTTGGAACGGTGCTAAATATGGCATCAATATCTTTTACCATTAGAATTACTCTACAATGAGAGAAGAACACTTTAAACATCGAAACTAAAAGCGTATACGTACATACAAATATACATACCTAATATATAT
>NC_068995.1:7353217-7353981 GCF_001194135.2 Octopus bimaculoides | reverse complement strand
ATATATATATGTATAAACGTACATATATATATATATATATATATCACATATATATATATATATATATGTATATAATATGTGTGTATGTGTATGTATATTCTTTTTCATTGGTAGAGCTTTTGTATGTATGTAGACAAATGTAAACGTTTTCCAAAATGAATGCACCTCATTTTTGAACTTCTGATGAAGCTACAGAATGATACTCAAGTAATGGCCTTTTATTTAGGACAGGTATAATTACCAACACAGGAACATGTATCATACATCAAAATGAAGCTGGTCCTCTGTGGATCACATCCCTACTCCTCAGCATAGTCACCGTTTCTCTCAACAGCGATGTTCCACCTTTGAATGGGAGCATGTATCCCTGCCTCGTAAAATTTTGTTGACTGTTCTTTGAGCCACTTCTTCACTACTTCCACACTCACCAGATTTTAGCGCCTTCAGACTATTATCTCTTCGGCACCACGAAAGAGGGTTTGAAAGGCAAACATTATTCCAGTGACGAGGAAGTGAAAACTGTTGTAAAGAAGTGGCTTAAAGAACAGTCAACAGAACTTTACGGGGCAGGGATACATGCTCTCATTCGAAGGTGGAACATTGCTATTGAGAGAAACGGTGACTATGTTGAGAAGTAGGGATGTGATCCACAGAGGAACAGCTTCATTTTGATGTATGATACATGTTCCAGTGTTGGTAATTATACCTGTCCTAAACAAAATAGCATTACTTTTTGACTCACCCTCATGTGTGTATATATATAT
>NC_068995.1:7351676-7352277 GCF_001194135.2 Octopus bimaculoides | reverse complement strand
TAAACGTAAGGGCGGCCATAACAATTGAAATGTTTTGTGTGAAGCTGTTATCGTTGCCTTGAGACATTTTAAAACGTGGCACAACGTAAAGTTTTAGGTGTTAATGGAGGAGGGGAGATGTCGATGGTTGTGGCCACGGTGGTACTGTCGGTAGTGCACTAGTCGCGATTGTTGTTGTTGCTGTTTTTGTTGTTGTTGCGTGTGGTGACGGTGATGATGATGATGATGCTGACGGTGGTTGCGGTGTTGGTTGGGGTGGTGGTAACACTGTTGATGTTGTTATTGTTGTTTTGTTGTTGAAAGTGGTGATGTTATTGTTTATGTTGTTGTTGTTGTTGCTGTTCTCAAGGTTTTGTTGTTGTAGTTCTTGTCGATAATCACTCTAAAATGTACACAATCTATTTTTAGTAACTATTAACGAGTAATATGTGATTTCTTTCGGTGCATTTATGCATACTCTGCAGATATACATCCATCCATCACTCCCTCCATCCATCCATCTATCCATACATACATATATACAGACAGACATACTTACTTACATACATACATACATACCTGCACACACACACATACATGTATGCATGTATTTATATATATA
>NC_068995.1:7349317-7350203 GCF_001194135.2 Octopus bimaculoides | reverse complement strand
TATATATATATATATATATATATATATATATATATATATATTCTTTTAGTTTCCGTCTAGCAAATCCACTCACAAGCCTTTGGTCAGCCCGTGGCTATTGTAGAAGACACTATCCCAAGGAGCTACGCAGTGGGATAGAACCCAGAACAATGTGGTTGGGAAGTAAGCTTCGCATTTATCTATATAAGTAGTATGTATCTATTTATGCAGCTATGTATGTATGTGTATATGTATGAATATATGTATGTATATATGTGTGTATATAGTTCCATCTCTTGGTCTTACACGAATAGTTTGATTCAAACTCAACACATAAGACCATTTCCGCTATTCAAATTTATTAATAACCACACTGTACTGTTTTTGTTGATAGTAATGCCCGGTCGCCAACCTCCACGTAGATTATGCAAATTTCGTTATGTTTGTCGTAATTAATAAGATCGAATAAGGGAAACAATTGTATTCTTGGAGCAATTGACTCAGAGTCAATGCTGTTATTTGCATAAATATCTCGCTTTTAAGACTACATTTTCTATTCAGAGTTGGCGCTATTCTTGTCAAACATTACAGTTTCACAAACAGACACACACCCGCATACGCATATGCAAATCCATACACACTATACAAGGCAAAATTGCACACAGTTATAAGTACAAACCCACACACACACACACATATATATATATATATATGCGTTAAACTAATACATCGTTGCTCGAAGCGTAAAACCACCTTTCTTCTTCCCCCCCCCCGAGCGTCTGTTAATACTTTGCATGTACCACGTCCTCGTGTTGGTGTTTTTTACTTGTGTTTGCTCCTCGTTTTTGGAGGAGATTTACTATATATATATACTGTATATACATGTATATACATACATACACATACA
>NC_068995.1:7343509-7349148 GCF_001194135.2 Octopus bimaculoides | reverse complement strand
TATATATAGTATATATATATATATGTGTGTATATATATACTGTATATACATGTATATACATACATACACATACACATGTATATACATACATACACATACACACACATACACACGCACATACATACACATACATACATAATGTTGTACGTTTGTTTGTCTCTGCATGTCTATATATATATGTTCTGGGTATGAGGGTATGAGAGAAAGAGATAGATAGATAGATAGATAGATAGATAGATAGATAGATAGATAGATAGATAGATAGATAGATAGATAGATAGATAGGTAGATAGGTAGATACTGAGAGGGAGGTGGCAGCGCGAGCAAGCTCTACTAAAGGGTAAGTGTATTTATTTTGAAGAACTTTCAACTTTGGTATTTTAACTAAACTCTATTAATATTCATAAAACTATATTAATATTCTTCATAAGCTATCTCATGTATTCTTTGTACACATAGTCATCTCAGATAACATCCACAGAAATGCCTCTCCATGTTTTCCATAAAGCTTCTCGCCAACATATTCAAACCTCTTACACACACAGATATGTGTCTCCTCATTCTTCCTTCTCTGCCGCTACTATAATGTTCTCTTCTCCACATGAGAACTCTCTGTTCTCATGTTAGCGCCTGATAGACAGTCTTGATTTACTTGTTTCCTTTTCCATCTTCACCGATATAGTTCTTTCTTTTGGGTACCACATTAATCCCTTTGGATGTTCGTTCATTCCAGGAACGTTATACATCTAGAATTTTATCCTGAACAATGTTGTTCTTCTAGTTATTAAATTGCAATTATCCAAGAGGAATCTTATCCATAATGACTTCACAGCTCTCACAAAGGCTGAGATTGCCATACATAGCGTCCGTTCCTTCTGACAATGCGAGAAAAATCAGAAAAAAAAGAAAGAGAAAGAGAAAGCAACAGATAGAGAGAAAGAGGTGGCAGACGTATACATAGAATGATAAACCAATAGATAGATAGATAGATAGATAGATAGATAGATAGATAGATAGATAGATAGATAGATAGATAGATAGACAGGCAGACAGGCAGACAGACAGACAGTGAGTGACGAGTGAGAAAGCGATATAGATATACAGATATACAAGCAACATAAATATTTAACTTAAAATTCACAATTATGTAATGAGAAACCGACGCGGAATGTCAAATCTTTTGTCTTTTTTCAGCAAACTTCTCTTCGTATTTATATTGTCTATACAATTCACGTGTACACATTTCACACACACACCCACAAACACACAAGCAGATAGATATGTTTTTTAAGCAGATAGATAGATAGGTAGGTAGGTAGATAGATAGATAGATAGATAGATAGATAGATAGATAGATAGATAGATAGATAGATTGACTCATCTACATATGCAGTCACACATGCATATACACTCAAACACACACACACACACACACACACACACACACACACACACACACACACACGTATATATAAATACTTACATACGTGCATGGTGCAGACATGCATAAATGCATACAGATACACATGCGTAAATGCATACATACATACATACATACATACATACATACATACGCAAAATAATAAAATTGAGAGAAAGACAAAGAGTGTCTTTAGTTTTATTGACTGATCGATCGTTTGTTATTGATTTTGCATCGATATTTATTTACGAAAATAATAAAATCTATTTGTACAACATGTAATGTTGTTTGTATTCCCGCAGGAAATAACTGTAACCAGCTTCGCTGTATTGTTTCAATATCGTACAAACAATCAGCTAAGTATTATCACGTTACTTAACATTATTATTATTAATAATATCGTCAAGGCGGCGAGCTGGCCGAATCTTTCGCGCGCTGGACGAAAGGCTTAGCGGTATTTTGCCCGTCGCTACGTTATGAGTTCGAATTCTGCTGAGGTCGGCTTTGCTTTTTATCCTTTCGTGGTCGATAAATTAAGTACCAGTTGTATATTAGGGTCGATCTTATCGACTGACTCCCTTCCCCCAAAAGTTCTGGCCTTGTGCCTAGAATAGAAAAGGTTATCATAGATAATGTCGTTAAGATGGCCACCTGGCTGAATGGTTTGTCTGCATGCCGGGGTAAAAAATGCTTAGCTGTATTCCGTCCCGTCTTTACGTTCTGAGTTCAAATTCCACCGGGGTCGAATTTGCCATTCATCCTTTCGGGGTCGATAAATCAAGTACCAGTTACGCACTGGGGTCGATGTAATCGACTTAAAAAACCTTTGTCTGTCCCTCTTTGTCCCCTCTATGTTTAGCCCTTTGTGGGCAATAAAGAAATAAGAAACGTTAGCACGCCGAGCAAAAAAAAAAAAAGAAAACAGCAATGGCCACAACTGTCATGATAACAAGAGCATAAACAAGAACAAGAACTACGATGATTACAACGATGTCACCATCAATGTGAATAACAAACGCAATAGTCGAAGGCGTGTTATCTCGTTTTTCTAATTCTCTAATTAATATGGACAATGTGTCAGATGAAGAGAGGAATAATCTCCCACATCGATGCAACACGGTTTTATTTATTTGTCGTCGATCCCTGGAGTATCATAATTGTATCCAGCTTGTTTTTTATGTAGTTTAAACGCCTTTCTTAACAGCCTCTTGCAATATTTTTTCTTTTTAATTTTCTGCCGTCTTTCTCTGTTCTATGTCACCGTGTTTGCGTGTCTCTGTGTCCGTCAGCTGTGTTTGTGTATGCATATATACGTACATATCTGTGTGCTTACGAGCATGTATCTGTATATATATATATATATATATGTATGTATATATGTATATATAAGTGTGTGTGTGTGTGTGTGTGCGTGTCTCTGTGTGCTTGCGTGTGTGTGTGTGTGTGTGTGTGTGTGTGTGTGTGTGTGTGTGTGTGTGTATTAAATGGTGCAAATGAGACGGGCGCAATAACGGACGTACAATTGGAAATCGTGTGATGTTACCACAGGTTAACAAACATTCCAAAAGTGGAGGTGAAAATGTAAGAACAAAAAAAAAATTGAATATTAACAGAAGTTCTGCCCAGTGAATTCTACTTCGAAAAAGGACAGGGGGATACCCGACGTTGCTCTGGAAACCTATGGTTATATTGGTGGCGAACGTCTCGAAATTGTGTCATGGTAATTCTACTAATATGCTTTACATGAAAAAAAAAAACCTAGTTAAAAAACATGCCATTAATATTACTCGTAAAGCAAAGGCGGTGAGCTGGCAGAATTGTTAACGTGCGGCAAAAAGCTTAGCAGCATTTCGCCTGTTTTTACACTCTGAGTTCAAATTCCGCCGAGATCGAGTTTACCTTTTATCCTTTTGAGACCGATAAAATAAGTGCTAATGAAACACTGAGGTCGATGTAACCGACTAGTTTCCTTCTGTAAAATTTCAGGCCTTGTGCCTATAAATTATTAGTAGTAAAACATATGTAAACACTTTTCAGAGAAACACTTCCCCTATAAACAACATTGATTACTCTTCAACCTTGAGCCTCACCCAAACCCCGCGATGGACTGACGTCCCGTTTAGGGTGGTGTGGAATTTATGTACCATGAAACCAAGAAAGCGGCGGTTATGTGTCAGGTGTAATAACTTTACCTTTACTACTGGAACAACACGCTGATGACGTGTCTCACATTTTCTCTTCTTAAAGCCATTCCACTCTAATTAGCAAACCTCTGACAGGTAATCAATTGCCACTCTATTAACAGAAGAATGATCAACACTTGTTTTACAACTGGATGAAATATTCAGCCGGCTGGCTGTTTTATTCTTTCTTGTTTCAGTCATTTGACTGCCATACTGGAGCATGACTTTAAAGGTTTTTAGTCTCAGCTCGCCGCCTTACAAATAATACAATATTACACAAACATCTTACAAGCATTTTATAATGTTTCTTTCTTTTCTGGAAACTCGCCGACCGGCACCGGTCTGTGGACCACCACTTAGAGTAGCACAGATGTAGTAGACAACTACAACAACGGCAAAAGCAATGATATTGCTTTCGGCTTGTGGATTTTGTTTATAATTCATAGGACCTTGCCTCTTTATAACCAGAAAGCTTTTGTCTGTTCGTAGAATGCTTTTGATAAGGGCATTAAGATGTCCTTCATGTTGCTTCTGAGATTCATTCTGCTTGCAGTATGCCGAGCGTAACGTTGCATTGTTTCATAATTCCAGCTCGTTAATCCGTCCTGAAAGCATTGCCATTGATACGGGATTAATGTTCAATTGTTGAGTGTTAATCTCTCTGTCATCTAATTTTGTGTTTCGGAAGCATTTTCTGGTTTTTCAGTGTTGCCTCATTTTTAACCCCAATTATGAATATTGGTTTTCGAGTTTTGTTTTAATAATTGACAGACCGAATGACATTTTGAAAAATCTAAGTAAATATTTGAACTAATTGACAATGAAAATGTTGCAAAAAATATCTTTTAAATATTAATAAATATGGAGAAACGGGAAAACAACAAAACAATATATGAAGTTATGAATAGAAATTTATAACCGTAAATAAATATAGGTATTGCTAATTGGTTACCAGACTGGTAAGTGTAAAGTTTTCGATAAGAACTGGTCTTAGTGTTGACACGCAAAGAAATAAACAAATAGTTGAAACAAATGATTGAAAATGTCAGAAAAATGAATTCTCTTTGAAATATGGATAGAAAATGAGTTAATAAACAAATATTTTAAATAAATAATGATTCCGTCATACTTACGTGACTGAGACATGAATAAACAAATATCTAAAGTTACTGATGGAAATTTATACCAGGAAAGAAAAATGAGTGTAGCTAATTGTTTAAGTGAACAATATATGGAACATATTCAAAGAGCAATGTCGAGCTATTGACATGTAAGTAAATGAATAAATAAATAATTGGAATAAATAGTTGGAATAAATAACGGTAAAAATGTCCCAAGTCCAATAATCTTTTTAAGTATGAAACAAAAATAAGTGAATGAAGAGAGTTTCTGTACGAATTTTGGAACCAAGAATTAGTAAGATTCTTGTTTTTTATTCTAATAGAATGCGAACGGAATAGAGTTTGAAGATGCGGGGATAGAAATATCTCTTGCTATAGAATTTAGTGATTGTCCAAGGACAACGGGTTTATAATTGAAAGAAGTTAAAAGTAAAAATGTCTATTCTCGTAATAATTATGGGGATAAATTTCAAAGGGGTTATTATTTTAATGATTCGAAAACGAGTTGCACTTTGAACCAGATATAGGAATAGAAATATCTCTTGCGGCAGAATTTAGCGACTGTCGAAGGGTAGGGCAGATAACTGGGAGAAATAAATAATGGAAATGACAGGAGTGTGATTGTATTAGCAATAGGCTCACACACATAATGTGCGTGTCATATGATAATATACTGTTAGAGTTCATATCTCGGAACTTTTGATTAAGCCGAGTACACACAAAATATCATATATCAATAACATAGATAAAAAGATACGCGTGTGTGTGTATGTGTGTGAGCATGTGTGAATGTGTGTGTGCACGTATGTGTAAAAGATATCTGTATTTACATACATAAGTCTATATATATTTTGATATGTGTATGTATATATATATATGTTTATATGTGCGTGTGTATGCATAAATATATATATA
>NC_068995.1:7336955-7342288 GCF_001194135.2 Octopus bimaculoides | reverse complement strand
ATATATATATATATATATATATACATGAATGTGTGTGTAAGTTTATATGTTCATATATATATATGTGTGTATGTGTATGTGTTGATTGTTGATTTTCTCTCAGATATGCATATGTATAAGTATATAGTTTCAAGTAAATATAGACATGTGATTTTGAGATATGGAGTGGTGTGCGGGAGTTTCTGTATATATATGCGTTCGTATGTATGCTTGTATGCACACGCATATATTACATATATTATATATCATGTATATATGTATATACATATATACACACATATATACATACATACAAGCATATATGTATACATACATATATACATGTATATACACACAAATATATTATATATCCTTTTGTAAAAATTATAATCGCATCTTCCTCGTATAGTTTAGCATATTTTGTTGGTTTCATTTTTCTTTTGGCATTTCTCTTCTATTTCTCTCTATTAATTCTTATTCCGCTCTTACCAATCCATCTGTGCTTTATATATCTTTATGTCTCTCTCTAACCATTTTTCATTCTCTCCCCCATCTTGTCTTCCTCTCTCTCTTTCTTTCTCTCTCTCACTATCATTGCATATGTATATATACACATACATACACAAACACATATACGTATATGTATGTGTCTGTGTATATATATACACACATGCATATATATCCATTATATTCTTCATTTAGCTATCCCTCTACATGTTTTTTTTTTTGTTATTACTTCTGTGATTCCAGGTACAAAAAGTCTTATCAATCGACCATCTGCTAACGCGTTAAGATACGTTATAGTATAACAGATTACAGACATGCTCTTTTTCATCATTCATATATACACACACATATATATGCGCTCGTTCACACAGATGCTATCTTCTGGTTTCTGTGGAACTTTTTATTAGTGTAAAAATGACGAAGATGATTAACGTTCGAATTTATTCCACTGAAAAATAATTCAAAATTTCTATTGTTTTGCTTTTTGGACGAGTCATGTTTGTCAACATTTAACCGCACGCACTGTCTTTTTTTTTCTGTTATTTCCTTTTTAATTATTCTGTCATTGGTTAGATTTAAAAACGATAATTATTGTTTCATTCTTGTTACATTTTACGAATGTCACGTGTTATCTGCTCCTTATGAGGGTCGCTTCTTTAGAAGTACTGTGTTTTTTATTTCTTAGTTAGAGAAGGGAAGCTAACCAAATCACATTATTGCAGAATTTCTGAAATTGTGTGAGTGAAGGTTAACAATGCACACATACCCTTATAGTAGAAAAAGCATATTCTGATATTGATAACCCTTCCTTCTGTTCTTCGTTTTAATGATTGCAGCAGTACAGGCACTGTGGAATCTCTTAAACGGTATGCTTTCAATAAGAGTTTAGACTGTGCTAAAAAACACGTAAGTTCCAATTGATATTGTTAACCAGGATTATGGATAAAAAATTTAGGCTAAGGTACAGAAAAGATGAATTTAACAAGAGGGTATGATTCTCCAACAGATTTAAATCTAGTTTCCGAGAACCCGATTTCATTTACAAATCTTGGGTGAAACCGATGTCACGCTGTTGATGGCTATTAAGACAGAAACACTTATCCACGGCTGTTCTCTCTTATCTCCAGGTAAAAAGCCTGTCTTTTCCCTTAAGGGCGATTCTTGAAATCATCTCCCCTTCTCAAGCAAAGTTGGTCTTAATTGCCTTTTTGGTAATTATGATACACTCTCTAAAATGAAGAATTTATGTTGTATAATATTTGATATACCTAGATTTGTCTGTAGATGAGAGAAGACACTTACTTCACCAAAGTGCCGGGCAGTTTGATTAAATCTCGGAACTCTGTAATTACGTAAGCTAACTTGCTAGCAACATGGTTATATATGAATAAATATTGTCTATATGAACGTTAAATATGACATTAATTCTCCAGAAAATATCAACTTTATGAACAACGACTTATGCCAGACATTTAGATGACAGATACAAAATATGAGAAATCACAAGTGGAACACTTTTGAAGTCGTAACAAGTGTCGGAGAAAGATCTTTGTGACGTTTGATCCGACTCAATTGCATCAAGTTTGCCTTTCAACCTCATTTTTTCTTTTCTTTTCTTTTTTTTTTTTTTTTTGCTTTAAGGTCTATAAATAAGATTGTGCTGTAGGACTGTGCTTTAGAGGATTTTTTAGAAGATCAGAGTTGATGCCGTGAAGTGTCTATTCCAGGTCTGCCCATTCTGGATTCAGATTCCATGTTCCTATCACCGGAGAAAGATTATTATAACAGTTCGTTTAGAATATGAGAGCGAGGCAGAGGAATAGTTAAGAAGTAAATAATCCACGAATTCTTAGTCTAATATTTAGTCTCTGAAAAAGGCGGCGAGCTGGCAGAAACGTCAGCAAGCCGGGCATAATGCTTGGTGGCATTACGTCTCTCCTTACGTTCTGAGTTCACATTCCGCCGCGGTTGACTTTGCCTTCCATCCTTTCGGAGTTGATAGAATAAGTACCAGTTATGCAGTGGGGACGATGCAATCGATTTAGGCCTTCCACGAAGTAGCTGGCCTTGTGCCAAAATTTGAAACCAAGGTTTAGCTTCCCAATAAGGCAGCGAGCTGGCAGAAACGATAGCACGCCGGGAAAAGTACTTAGCAGTCTTTATGTTGTGAGTTCAAATTATATATATAAATATATATATATATGCGTGTGTGTGTGTGTGTGTGTGTGTGTGTGTGTGTATGTATACGTATGTATTTGTATGACTATGGTTTGTCCTCCCACCATCACTTGCCAACCGATTGTGGTGTGTTTACGTGCTCGTTACCCAGCGGTTCGGCAAAACAGGCCGATAGAATAAGAACTGGGCTTACAAAGAATAAGTCGATTTGTTCGACTGAAGTCGGTGCTCCAGCATAGCCAGTCAAATGACTAAAACAAATAAATGAATAAAAGAATAAAAGAATATATATATATATATATATTTATGAGAGGTATTGGTATCCAGAAAACCCAAGGTGGAAGCTAAGGCTATGTAAGTTGTATGGAAGGACCGTAGTTAAACTCTCGGTTCGATAATAGTACGAGTGCCCTTTATATAAATAATATATATAGATAGATAGATGGATGGGTGGATGGTTGGATGCTCATCAATGTGTATGACAATATAAGTTAGCAGTAATAATGGTAAAAGCTGCGTTTTAAATCGTCATACATTTTCTTGTGCTTTCAGCAGTATTGTGTGACTAGTTTTGTATTTATTAAATAAACCCACGAGAGATTGCTTATTTCTGCCTCACAAACTTCTGTAGCAAGAGGTCGAGAATTACTACTAATGTTAAATGTAAAGTAAATTATGGTAAACGAAACTAAAATTCATAGAATGATTAAAGGTTAATGGCTGCGCATTAAACATTAAAGGATGAAAACATCGTGACTATAAAGAAGAGGCAATCAATGACCAATCAATGTTTAACGAAAGAGAAAAGTATTATTAAATTTGATCGTTAACTGAAATCTCTTTGGTATATCAAGGCGTTTTACTTTGAGAATGTATATATAGATAGGCACAAGAGTGGCTGTGTGGTAAGTAGCTTGCTTATCAACCACATGGTTCTGGGTTCAGTCCCACTGCGTGGCACCTTGGGCAAATGTCTTCTATTATAGCTTCGGGCCGACCAAAGCCTTGTGAGTGAATTTGGAAGACGGAAACTGAAAGAAGCCAGTCGTATATATACATATGTGTGTATGTGTGTGTGTCTGTTTGTCCCCCCAGCATCGCTAATCGACTGGCCCACTCCCAAAATATTTCGGGCCTTGTACCTAGAGTAGAAAAGAATATAAACACACACACGTACACATGGTTTAGGAAGTCAACACGTGACTGAGTAAGACTACATGTTATACTCAATATGTTCGTGAAGATCTTGTGTGTGAATTTGTTTCGAGTGGATAAAATGCTGCACAACTCAGAACCTACATTTTAGCGCAATAAACCGTAAAACCAGTGGCACAACAGAGGTTGGGACGACCAGGATCCACCTAATCTTCTGTTTTGTTTTGTTTTGCGTTTTCTTTTTTTATACGAGTCTACCTTGTTATCTCGCAAACGTTTTTAAAGGTGGAAAACATACAGTCAATGTTAAAATAAACGCTGCCCTTTGGAGACGCGTTGCACAGCGGTTTGGTTGCTTGCTCCGTGTTATAAAGCAGCGGGTTCAATTACTGCGTCAGGTGCGATGTTGTGTCCTTAAACAAAAAGCATTTCATTTGATATTGCCCCAGTCTACTCAGCTGCAAATAACTGCCACTCAATGCCGAACTAGCTCTTTCTCTCTCCTTCTCTCTCCCTCACTCTCTTCCCCGCACCACTCTCTCCCTCTCCCCATCTCTCCTTTCTCTCTCTCCCTCTCCCTCTCCCCTCTCTCCCGTTCTCTACCTCACTCCTATCTCTTCCTTTTCCCTTTCTCTCCCTCTCTCTCACTCCCTCCTTCTCTCTCCCTCTCTCTCCCTCTATCTCCCTCTCTATTCCCTCTCTCAGACACATTACCATATGTTATTTGCTCTGCTTTCGTACCCCACCGTGATCAAGCAACTTTAATCTCTCATCGATGAAATAAAGTTTCACTCGATCGAAAGACATTAGCAAAATACGTAAGAACGCCGGACGAAATATTTTGCCGTGTTCGATCCGGCTCCTTTAGTTCTGACTTCTTGATTTTTTGAATAATAAACCACCGGGGCAGGCATAAGGGACACCTTCAACATACGCCCAACATATACTCGCTCGTCAGTGACGGCCAGCTGTACTTGTTCTACGCATTCTCAAATACAATTCTAAATGTGAACAAATAAAAAGTGGACGCGATTATTTCTAGCTAAACATTATCTCTGGAAATATACCGCCATGACGGTCACAGCTGGAACACCTTCGTTAATAGGTCTGATGGATGAAATCTGCCCTGGGGCTAAACCGCAACAACTGCAACAAGTGGAATCAATCAGCCTTGTTCTTATTATTACGCCATTCTCAGATAGTGAGATTGTTCTTCATCATTTTAATTCTATCAACCAACTCAGTTGACGTATTTTAAACGCCACACCAAACACTCATTTATTATTCACAGACTTCAATCCAATTATCTACCACTACTACTACTACTACAACTACTACTACTACTACTACTACTACTACCACTATCGCCTATCATTACCAGCATAGCCACATAAATATAGATACATAGATAGGTAGATAGACACACATATATATACACACTCACATACATACATACATACGTCTATATATATATATATATATATATATATATTTCTTAAGAGAATTGCGTAAGT
>NC_068995.1:7335461-7336470 GCF_001194135.2 Octopus bimaculoides | reverse complement strand
ATATATATACATACAAACACACACACATACATATATACATATAATTATATAAATATATATGTCTATGTATGTGTTTTGTGTGCTTGTGTGTGTGTGTGTGTGTGTATGTGTGTGTGTGTGTCTATATTTCTGTTTGTATCCTATACCACTTGTCAACCGATGTTGGTTTGTTTTTACACAACGGAGCAATTTGTCCTATGCATGTACCAGATGGGGTGCAACTTGTTTGACTATTTCTACAAGGTGGTGCTCCAGCATGGCCGCAGTGCAATAGCTCAAACATGTGAAATAGTTAAAGAGAATATACTTAATTAAGAGACAAAATTAATCAACGAAACGATAGAGACCTGAAGTAAATGAGTATACATTCCTAAAAAACAGGTTTTTCAATATTTTTTTGCTTTTAGTTTTGAGTTCAAAGAGCATTTGAAGCTGTGCTTTATGTATATGAATGTACGTATGTACGTACGTACGTACGTACGTATGTATGTATGTGTATATGTATGTGTATATACAATTCAGGATTTAATAATATAAGGAGAAGTAGAAATGGTTAACCAAGGAGAAAAAAACAACAAGGACAACATGCGTTACAAACAACAACTTACTTTGTTTGGTTATACCACAACTGATGAACATTACTATAAAAAGTGTAATAACGGAAACGAAAACAAGAGACGAAATGGAAACAACAAAACCAACAGCAACATTAATTACCATCGTATCTGCATATCAGTGACAGCAGTAATAACAACCATAAACGTAACATCAACAACATCAGCAACAACAACGGCAACGATAATGAAAACGTAAGGAGATATAAATAAACATGGCAGATGAAAATAAAAGCAATTAAATTAGAAAGAAAACATTTTAAGGAGCTTTAAAAAAATATCCAATGTTGATATCAAATTACTTGAAATAAAAATTGTCTTCAGAAAATTGGAACATCCATTTAGAAGGATCCTTGATGTTTATTTCTATATATGTTTTTAGGTATGAATGTTTT
>NC_068995.1:7333804-7334419 GCF_001194135.2 Octopus bimaculoides | reverse complement strand
CATACTACTACAACGCCTCCTCCTCCTCCTCTTCCTCCTTCTACTACTACTACTACTAAAGATACTATTAAAGGCACTAATGCCGCTTCTGCCGCTAGTGGTGCTATAAGACCTACGACCGTTATTACAGATTGTCATTATAACGTTGGGGGTTGTTTGGTGAAACTTCCTGACCTGATGTGTATTTATTCAATTGTGTATACATACATACATACATACATACATACATACATGCATGCACCCATACGTGTGTGTGTGTACACAAATATATGTGTATGTGTACAAGTGCGCGTAAGCGTGTGTATGTGTGTTTGCGCGTACATTTTCGACATTAGGCTTCACCAAACAACCCCCGCCATTTACAAAAAATGCAATTACCGTAAGAGTTCATCTATTTGTATATCTATCTATATGCATGTGTATTCATTTATATGTACTCAAACGTGAGGCATGTTTACATATCAGCTAAAATCATGTGTAAATATAGTGTGTGTGTGTGTGTGTGTGTGTGTGTGCATATATGTGTCTACGTGTATGTATGTGTGCGTGAGAGAGAGAGTCTGTATATATATATATGTGTGTGTGTATACATACATACATACATACATACATATA